>NC_025997.2:42194415-42278157 GCF_000442705.2 Elaeis guineensis
CTAGATTGATTTTGATGATTACAAAGCAGATTGAAGGGATACAAATATTTTTATTTGAAAAAGTCTTTATGCTCTTCAGAGACAAAATTGTAATTTTACTAAAACCCTGATTTGATAGTATCATTTGGTAGAACTAATGATTTCTAATCTAATGGTGAAAATTTTATTGATTTTGGACTTGTATTTTGAAAGTTATGCATGTTTGAAAATCATGAGTCGACCCGTGAGTCAACTCATGGCACAATGAGCTGATTGGCACGCAGATTTTTTGTTGGCACACCTTGTGAGTCGACCCCATGGGGTCGACCCCCAGGCATGAGTCGACCCTCATGAGTCGACCCCTACAGTTTTAGGCCAAAAGTTGCAGAAACTCATTTTCTGGTTGTTGCAACAGAGGTCGACTCATGAGTCGACCCCTGCGACGGAAATTGTCCGCAACGGCTAGTTTTTTGCCCGTTTTAATTGCCTTTTATGCTCCCTTAAAATGCTCTAATGGCTCTTTTTTCTGCCTAAATATTTTTCCTTGTTTCTTAAGGCTATAAAAGGTTTCAAAAGGTGAAAGGAAAAAAGAGATCAACGATATACACGAGAGAAAAAGAAAGGGATCCACAATCTATACGAGAGAGATAAGGAATCTACAATATACACGAGAGATTGTGAAAGAGAAAAGCAAGAGCGTTCAAAAAGGGCATTCAAGAGCATTCAAAGAGAGGGTTTTTCAAGCCAATTTTTCAACCTTGATCAAGAGTTCTTTCAAAGCCTTCAAGAAGTCTTCAATCAAAGTTCACTTTCTCCTCAAGCATTCATTCAACTCTTCATCCACCTTGAGGAAATCCAAAAAGGGGATTCTTCATTTGAGTAAAGTATTTTTATTGTTATATTCGCTCATTTAAGGAGCTATTCCTGTACTTATTTGTGCTCTAAACTGTCTTACTCTTTGTAAGTAATGTTCTTATTTTGGAGGGTTTCCAAAACAAGGGAAGGTTGATCCGAACCTGAAATCGAAGTGTTTTGGGTTGGCTTGTACCCGGAAAATAAGTGGACTAGCTTGGGATAGCTAGTGTCGGAGTTTCCGACGTTTGTATTCAGGTTGAATACAAGTATAGTGGATTAGAATTCCCAAGTAGGAGCTTGGGGAGTGGATGTAGGTGCAAGGTTGGCACCGAACCACTATAAATCCTTGTGTTTATGGTGTGCTTTATTATTTCTCTTTATTTCTTTATTATATCCTTGCATTCTTGCTTTAGGTAATTAATCTTGATTTAAAGTCTTTCTTCTCATTCATCAAGCTTTTAACAAATACTTTTCATAAGTAATTAGTTGAGCTTAAATTTTCAGAAACCCAATTCACCCCCCCCCCTCTTGGGTTGCATAGCTGGGCAACAAGTGGTATCAGAGTCCGGTGCTCTAGCCCTTCTTTGATCTAACAATCAAAGAGCCAAAGATCTATGGCAACCCATGTAGGTACATCTCTAGCCGAGGGGCAATCTACAAACCGACCTCCACTTTTCAATGGGTCTAATTACACCTATTGGAAAGCTCGGATGAAGATATTCATACAAGCACTCGACTATGATATGTGGAGTATCATAGTGAACGGTCCTCACACACCCACCAAGATTATAGATGGTGAGGAGTCAACCAAACCCGAGAAAGAATGGAATGAGGTTGATAAGAAATTGGCATAATTAAATGCTAAAGCTATGAATGTTCTTTATTGTGCACTTGATGCAAATGAATTTAATCGCATTTCTACTTGTGCATCTGCTAAAGAAATATGGGATAGGTTAGAAGTAACCCATGAGGGAACAAATCAAGTAAAAGAGTCTAAAATAAACATGCTTGTGCATAAATATGAATTGTTTAAAATGGAGCATGATGAGTCCATAACTGCTATGTTTACTCATTTTATGATATAATTAATGGTTTAAAGAGTCTTGGCAAATCTTATACTAATAGTGAGCTTGTAAGGAAGATTCTCAGGTCATTGCTAAGAACTTGGAAAGCCAAGGTGACTGCCATCCAAGAAGCAAAGGACTTGAACACTCTACCTCTAGAAGAGCTTCTTGGATCCTTGATGACTCATGAACTTAGCATGAAGCAACATCAAGAGGATGAAGTCAAAAGAAAAGAACCATTACCCTCAAATCCACAGCGTCGCCTGATGATGAAACGGATGACTCTGAAGATGAAGAACAGGATGAAGAGATGGCACTCATCACCCGGAGATTTAAGAAGTTTCTAAGAAAAAGAAAACAGAGGATGAGAAAGAAGTTATTCACAAAAGGGGAACAAAGCAAAGAGAAAGAGAAAGATCAACCCCTTATATGCTACGAGTGCAAGAAGCCGGGACATTTCAAATCCGAATGTCCACAACTAAAGAAAGGTCCCAAAAAGTTCAAAAAGAAAGCAATGATGGCGACTTAGAGTGCGAGTGATGACTCAAGCTCCGATGAGGAAACCTCAACAGAACAAGCCAACCTGTGCCTTATGGCACACGAAAATGAGGTAACTTCTGAGTTTCCTAGTGAATTTACTTTTGAAGAATTGCATGAAGCATTCTATGATTTAATTGATGAATTAAAGAAACTAGGGATGAAAAATAAAGAACTAAAATTGGAAAATCAGTCCTTGGTGAAACAAGCTGAAAACCTTTTAATTGAAAAATCCACCTTGATTCAAGAAAATCAAAGCTTAAAGAATGAAATTAACAAGCTGAAACCTATAATAGATAAGTTCACCTTAAGTTCAAACAAACTAAATATGATCCTTGATAATCAAAAAGCTGTATATGATAAGGCTGGACTTGGCTATAACCCATTGAAGAAACAAAAATTTTTGAAGAATATTTATGTAAATTATTCAAGTAACAAGTCTACAAATATTACTTGTTTCAAATGTGGTAGAATAGGACATAAATCATACACATGCCTTATTAACAAATCTGCAAACACAACTATAAAGAAAATATGGGTTCCAAAAGAAACCATTTTGACTAACCTAAAAGGACCCAAGAAAGCTTGGGTACCTAAGACAGAAACTTGACCTTTGCTTGCAGGTGTGTCTAGCATCCCAAGGAGGAAACAGAAAATGGTATCTTGACAGTGGATGCTCGAGACACATGACTGGTGATGAATCACAATTCATCACGCTTGATGCTAAGGATGGAGGGATGGTCACCTTTGGAGATAATGGCAAAGGAAAGATCATCGGGATAGGTAACATTGGTATCACTCCCTCCAAATACATTAAAAATATTTTGTTAGTTAAAGGTTTAAAGCATAACTTACTTAGCATTAGTCAATTTTGTGATAAAGGGTATAAAGTTATTTTTGAATCATCTGTTTGCATTGTGACTGGTCCTATTAACGATGGCATTAAATTTATAGGACATAGGCATGGCAATGTTTATATGGTAGATTTGAATGATTTAGCTAAATTAGACATGCAATGCCTAGTATCCTTGAATGCTAAAGTTAATGAGACTAGTTGGCTGTGGCATCGTAGACTTGCACATATTAGCATGCATTCTCTTTCAAAATTAATTAAGAAAGAATTAGTTCTTGGTTTGCCAAAATAGAATTTTGAAAAGGATAGAATTTGTGATGCATGCCAATTAGGTAAACAAACTAGAGTTTCATTTAAATCCAAAAATACTGTTTCAACTTCTAGACCATTAGAGCTCTTACATATGGACTTATTTGGACCAACTAGAACCACTAGTCTAGGAGGAAAATGATATGGCTTTGTAATTATAGATGATTACTCTCGTTTTACTTAGATTTTTTTTTTGGCACACAAAGATGAAACTTTTCAGATTTTCACTAAATTTCACCGAAAAGTCACTAATGAAAAATGGTTTTCAATTCAAAATATTAGAAGTGATCATGGAACTGAATTTGAAAATCAAGACTTTAAAAATTTTTGTGATGAAAATGGAATTGGCCATAACTTCTCTGCTCCTAGGACACCCCAACAGAATGGGGTAGTTGAAAGGAAAAACAGAACCTTAGAAGAAATGGCCCGTACCATGCTTTGTGAAAGCAACCTTCCAAGATATTTTTGGGCGGAAGCAATTAACACAGCATGTTACATTTTAAATCGTGCTTTGATTTAGACAATTTTTAAAAAAAACCCCTTATGAACTTTGGAAAGGAAGAAAACCAAATATTGCATATTTTTATGTTTTTGGTTGCCGATGTTTTGTATTAAATAATGGCAAAGAAAAACTTGGTAAATTTGATGCAAAATCAAATGAAGCAATCTTTCTAGGCTACTCCTCCACTAGTAAAGCATTTAGAGTTTTCAACAAAAGAACTTTAGTAGTTGAGGAGTCCATACATGTTGTTTTTGATGAATCTAACGATCTTCCTTCAAGGAAGAATGAGGGTGTTGATGATGCAGATCCACTAATAGAAGGTATGAAGGAAATCACTCTGAAAGATTCAGCAACTCCAGAAGACAAGGATCAAGAAGACAAACAAGATGAGAGAGGAGAAAAATTCAAGAACAATCTCAAGGTACAAATGACCTATCCAAGGAATGGAGGTATGTTCACAACCACCCTAAGGAGTTAATTATTGGTGATCCTATGCATGGGGTAAAAACCCGTTCTTCACTTAGAGATGTAGTTAATCATTGTGCTTTTGTATCTCATCTTGAACCTAAAACTTTTGAAGAAGCTGAAAATGATCATAATTGGATTAATGCAATGCAAGAGGAACTTAATCAATTTGAAAGAAATAATGTTTGGACCTTAGTATCAAGATCTAAAAATTATTCAATAATTGGCACAAAATGGGTCTTTAGAAACAAATTAGATGAGCATGGAAATGTAATTAGAAATAAAGCAAGACTGGTTGCTAAGGGATATAATCAAGAAGAAGGAATTGATTTTGATGAAACCTTTGCACCTGTTGCTAGATTAGAAGCTATTAGACTTCTACTTGCATATGCTTGCTTTATGAAATTCAAATTATTTCAAATGGATGTTAAAAGTGCATTTTTAAATGGATATATTGTTGAAGAAGTATATGTAGAACAACCCCCTGGATTTGAAAATCATACCTTTTCTAATCATGTCTTTAGATTAAATAAAGCTTTATATGGATTAAAATAAGCACCTAGAGCATGGTATGATAGGCTAAGCAAATTTCTACTAAATAATGGTTTTTCAAGAGGTAATGTAGATACAACCCTCTTTATTAAAAGAAATCAAAATGATATGCTAGTTATACAAATTTATGTTGATGACATAATTTTTGGGTCTACTAATGAATCCCTTTGTCAAGACATTGCTAAGCTTATGCAGGGGGAGTTCGAGATGAGCATGATGGGAGAACTCACCTTTTTCCTCGGACTCCAAATCAAACAATCAAAAGAGGGAATCTCCATCACCCAAAGCAAGTACACCAAGGAACTACTCAAAAGATTTGGAATGGAGAACTGCAAACCAATTGGCACACCAATGAGTCCCTCATGTAAGCTTGACAAGGATGATGAAGGTAAAAGTGTAGACTTAAAATACTATAGAGGTATGATTGGCTCATTATTATATTTAACTGCAAGTAGGCCTGATATCATGTTTAGTGTTTGTTTATGTGCTAGATATCAATCTAATCCTAAAGAATCTCATTTGAATGCTGTTAAAAGAATCCTTAGATACTTAAATGGTACTCAAACTCTAGGGTTATGGTACTCTAAGGACTCACAAATTGAATTATTAGGATATTCAGATGCTGATTTTGCTGGATGTAAATTAGATAGAAAAAGCACAAGTGAAACTTGCCAATTTCTTGGAGTTAACTTAATCTCATGGTTTAGCAAGAAACAAAATTCGGTGGCACTGTCTACGGCTGAGGCCGAATACATTGCAGTCGGAAGTTGTTGTGCTCAAATCTTATGGATTAAGCAACAACTCGAAGACTTTGGAATCAAACTTAATGAAACACCAATAAGATGTGACAACACAAGTGCCATAAATCTATCTAAAAATCCAATTCAACACTCAAGATCCAAACATATTGAAATAAGGCATCACTTTATAAGAGAACATGTTCAAAATAAAAATATAATTCTTGAATATGTTTGCACTGAAAATCAATTAGCTGATATCTTTACAAAGGCCCTTAGTGAGGATAAATTTTGTGAAATTAGGAGAAATCTAGGAATTCTAGATCCATATGCCTAAATTTTTCTCAATTTCCAAGAATTGATGTCAAAAATTCTTAGAGCTCAATTTCCAACATCTATCCTGGTTCCAAAAAGCTCAAGTTTATCATTCTAAAACCTTATCTTTGAGCAAAACTCCTTCTCCCAAAATTTTAAATTTTTCTGAAATTTATTCATATTTTTTCTGAATTTTTGAACTTCATGAGTCGACCCCCATGAGTCGACTCAATGGCAAACTTGTTATTTCCTCAAACTTCCCACGGGCTCATTGTTTTTATATGGGTTGCTGTTCGTGAGCCGACCCATCCGGTCATCTTCTTCCCTCCAAAAGCCATCCTCTCCAATTCCTTTTGCTCCAAATCCAAGGAACTAGTTCGAGGCACTTCTCCCTCCTCCTCTCCACCAAAAATCGCCACCTTGGAAAGGAATTTTTGTGCTTTCTCCCATTGTTTGGCACGGTTGGAGCGTGCCCTAGCACTCCACCGTTCTTCCCAAATCCACCTCTTTTCTCCACCAAAATCCCTCTTCACTCTCTTGTGATTCCTCCTCCACTCATTCACTTGTTCCTCCAAGTCTCCTTGCCTGCTACTGTAGTGAATATGGCTCCGAAGATGAAGCTTCCCCAAAGAAGAAAGTCAGTTCGAGAGCCTGAAGAAATTGTCCGAAAGAAAAGGCAAGCTGGTCAGTCTTCCACTGCTCCCACTCCAGCTTCAGTATCTGCTCAAGGTCCCCCTCAATCCTCCCTAAGCCCCAGTAAGAATCCTCTATCTGATAGAAAAGTTGAAACCGGGAAGAATATAGATTTTCTGTTCTTTGAAAAAGAGGGTTTTACATTTGCAACTAAGATTAAAAACCTAGGATAGGGTTTCTACTGCTCCCTTAAGGAAGTCACCTATGTTGACCTAGTTAGAGAATTCTACCAGAATCTACATTATGGAAATGGGTCAGTGACTTCAACAGTCAAGGGTATTGATATTTGTTTGGATCCTAGTATATTGGGAGAAATCCTTCAGTTGCCTAGTGAGGGTTACTCTTATATGGAACTCCCAGTAAAAGAAGAGGGGATCAGAGTTATTCTAGGAGAAACTTATTCAGGAAGTTTAAATAAATTGGAAGCAAAGATTTTGTCCATTGAGATGAGGATCCTGCATCAGATGGTAACGAAGCTCTTCTTTCCTAGGAGTGGTAGGCATGATTTACTTTCCAACAGAGATGTATGTATCATGTTTCATGTCATCACTCGGACCCCCCTGAACCTCCCTGCACTTATGATAGAGGCCATGAGAGAGACTTTAAACAGATCCAAGGCACACTTGCCTTTTGGTATGGCCCTTACTCGAGTATTTAGGAGGTTTGGAGTTAGTTGTGAGGGGGAGGCATCTACTAAGCTCTCTCATGTGGACACTTTCAACCAACACAGCCTGCACCGAATGGGATTTACAAAGACTGATGGTGGTTGGATCAAGAGATCTGAGGAGAGAGCTGAGGAGAGAGCTGGGGAAAGAGCTGAAGATAGAGCTGAAGACAGAACTGAAGGCAGAGCAGAAGAAGAAGGTCCATCATCTCCTGTACATGACTTCAGGGCAACATCACCAAATATCCAGTTCATTCCTGATACAGAGGCTGGCCCTTCAGAGTTTACTAGGATGCCCACACCAGTGTATCAGCTAGAGAGCAGAGCACCTCAATCAGAGTTCAGACTGGCTGACGATCAGATCAAGCAGATATCACAGCGTGTGGCTTCTTTGCTATCTAGTCAGTGGAGCAGTACTACTTTTGCACCGGGAGCCACTTCTTCTGATCAGACCATGACTCCCCACATCTCCACTATGTTTCAGATGATATCAGATCAGTCCATTCAGATTCAGCAGCTTGAGGATATTGTCTGGAGACTGACTGGCAGAGTTCTTGACTTGCAGGGGCAAGTCCTTGCTTTGGCCCATCCTCAGCCACAGGAGTCCACTATTGAGGTCACAGACCTCACTGCAGAGGCTGGCAGGCTCAGAGGAGCACTGGAGGGTGGATATGAGTTACTGAGGAGAGAGATCCGAGGATCGAGTGAGCATGCATCCACTCAGTTCACTGCTCTACTTCAATCTGTTTCCAGAGCACTGAACGTACTTGATTCCATCAGACTCACCCTTTCTGTTCAGTCCTTAGCCTCTCAGTGTACTCAACCTCCCAGTTCTTCTCACTCTCCTGCTCGTGCCAGAGGCAGACGGGGTAGAGGACGCACTTCTGATCGAGATCTATCAGCTTCTCATACCATATCTGATGACTCCGATCCATGACTTGTCTTGATCATTACTAGATCCTAGGTGTTAGTGTCTTGTTTTAGGATCTGTATTTTGGGGCCATGTATTGACAATTAGCTGGTTGACTATTATGAACTATATAATGAAACAATTATGGTTTTATGGTATCATCTTTTACTTATATTTCTACCTTTTGTAATGATGTCGATTATATTTTGGTTATATATATTCTCCTTATTGAAATATTATCTTCTCTTTGTTGTTGTTTGCTGTTAATAATTGTTGTATTAAGGGGGAGCAAACATATGTGATAAACTCTAAAGGGGGAGAAATTAAAAAAAAAAATGTTTCAGAAAAAGGAGGAGTTAACCATGTTTGATGATGTCAAAAAGGGGGAGAAATTAAAGAAAAAGCAAAATTAAAGAAAAACCATAAATTATGAGCATTTAAAGAAAAAGCAACCCATCAAAAGCAAAACTACAAATCATGAGAAATTAATGAATAAATTGGAAAATTTAAAGAACAATATCAAAAGTACAATGCTAAGTACAATGCAAATAAGTAACTTTTAAATTATTTCTTTACATATGCTCTGATTTGCTTTAAAAATTTAAATATGCTCTGATATACTTCAAAATTCTAACTTGCTCTGATACATCTTTTGAAATTTTATTTACCTTGATACATCTTAAGAAATCTAACTTGCTCTGATACATTTTTTGAAATTTTATTTACCTTGATACATCTTAAGAAATCTAACTTGCTCTGATACATCTTTTGAAATTTTATTTACCTTGATACATCTTAAGAAATCTAACTTGCTCTGATATATCTTTTGAAATTTTATCTAACTTGGTCTGATACATCTTTTGAAATTTTATTTACCTTGATATATCTTAAGAAATTTAACTTACTCTGATACATCTTAAAATTTTTTTAACTTGCTCTGATACACTTGCTCTGATACATTGTAAAATTTTTTTTGATAACATTGTAAAATTATTTTTCTTGCTCCGATACATTGCAAAATTTATTTTTTTTCTCTTGCTCTGATACATCTTAAATTCAAAATGATCTAATACACTTTCCAAATCAACTCTTAAACATGCTTTGGCACACATAATTATTTTTTTGTATCAAAAGCAATTAAAGCACATAAGTATATTTTGCTCTGATGCTAAAACTAAAATCAAATGAGAATGAGCAAATTTTCAAAATACAGCTTGCTCTGATAACAAAAACAAGTTTTCTGTTCTATCACCAAAATCACATAATCCAATGAGCATATCTTCAAATCTTTAAGCAAATGGGCAAACTATTCTTGCATATGACCATTTATATCACATGCCAAAAGAATTATACTCTTTTCAAGCATATACACCTATAATGCATTCTTTTGAAATTATTGATTCATATAAATGCTTTTGTTCAAATGTTTTGTCATCATCAAAAAGGGAGAGATTGTTGCTCCTAGATTGATTTTGATGATTACAAAGCAGATTGAAGGGATACAAATATTTTTATTTGAAAAAGTCTTTATGCTCTTCAGGGGCAAAATTATAATTTTACTAAAACCCTGATTTGATAGTATCATTTGGTAGAACTAATGATTTGTAATCTAATGGTGAAAATTTTATTGATTTTGGACTTGTATTTTGAAAGTTATGCATGTTTGAAAATCATGAGTCGACCCGTGAGTCAACTCATGGCACAATGAGCTGATTGGCACGCAGATTTTTTGTTGGCACACCTTGTGAGTCGACCCCATGGGGTCGACACTCAGGCATGAGTCGACCCTCATGAGTCGACCCCTGCAGTTTTAGGCCAAAAGTTGCAGAAACTCATTTTCTGGTTGTTGCAACAGAGGTCGACTCATGAGTCGACCCCTGAAGCATGAGTCGACTCATGAGTCGACCCCTGCGACGGAAATTGTCCGCAACGACTAGTTTTTTGCCCGTTTTAATTGCCTTTTATGCTCCCTTAAAATGCTCTAACGGCTCTTTTTCTGCCTAAAATATTTTTCCTTGTTTCTTAAGGCTATAAAAGGTTTCAAAAGGTGAAAGGAAAAAAGAGATCAACGATATACACGAGAGAAAAAGAAAGGGGATCCACAATCTATACGAGAGAGATAAGGAATCTACAATATACACGAGAGATTGTGAAAGAGAAAAGCAAGAGCGTTCAAAAGGGCATTCAAGAGCATTCAAAGAGAGGGTTTTTCAAGCTAATTTTTCAACCTTGATCAAGAGTTCTTTCAAAGCCTTCAAGAAGTCTTCAATCAAAGTTCACTTTCTCCTCAAGCGTTCATTCAACTCTTCATCCACCTTGAGGAAATCCAAAAAGGGGATTCTTCATTTGAGTAAAGTATTTTTATTGTTATATTCGCTCATTTAAGGAGCTATTCCTGTACTTATTTGTTCTCTAAACTGTCTTACTCTTTGTAAGTAATTGTTCTTGTTTTTGGAGGGTTTCCAAAACAAGGGAAGGTTGATCCGAACCTGAAATCGGAGTGTTTTGGGTTGGCTTGTACCCGAAAAATAAGTGGACTAGCTTGGGATAGCTAGTGTCAGAGTTTCCGACATTTGTATTCAGGTTGAATACAAGTATAGTGGATTAGAATTCCCAAGTAGGAGCTTGGGGAGTGGATGTAGGTGCAAGGTTGGCACCGAACCACTATAAATCTTTGTGTTTGTGGTGTGCTTTATTGTTTCTCTTTATTTCTTTATTATATCCTTGCATTCTTGCTTTAGGTAATTAATCTTGATTTAAAGTCTTTCTTCTCATTCATCAAGCTTTTAACAAATACTTTTCATAAGTAATTAGTTGAGCTTAAAATTTTCAGAAACCCAATTCACCCCCCCCTCTTGGGTTGCATAGCTGGGCAACAGTCCAGTCAGTCTATGAGTGTCTAGAATTTTGGTCAGGGGGTTTGAGGCAGACATGTTTTCTGTAGAGAGTCAAAAGTTTCTAGTTAGATTTTATAATTTGACTCAATCAATTTATTTAGGGTTTTTATTTTTAAATAAATTAAGCTCTCACTATTTTCTCAGATCCCTACACTCCCTTGGTAGAGATGTGAAAATCTTCATGATTAGTGATTTCTAGAGGGTGGTGCAGTCTCACTGACTGGCTCATCACCTCACCTAACAGTTATTGGTGATGGATCAACCGATGAGTGGACAACTCTTGTCCAATGATTCTCTAATCATGGTGCACCCAAAACTTGATCTCTAATTCATAAAGCTCACCATATTCGGGATATTGCTCTAATCCTTAGTTAAGCCAAACCCACCATTTGCACGAACTAGATTCCTGATTGGGTCCCTCACCGTATCCGAAATATTGAGCCCAACCCATCCTCTAATCCATAGCATCCAATGCCTAATGGACATGGTTGCATCTTTTCGGTGCAACTGAGCCACTGTAACCAGTCAAGAACAATCAATTTCGGGAAGGGCCTGCACATCCATAATGGTGGAAGATCTAGACTTAATATTTTCTTAGGAAGATTTGATTTAGGTCTCTTTAAACTTGACTTGACATAGTCATAACAATTATGACTAACCTAGTGGCATGGGTCAGCTCGAATTGTTAGCCATCTCAAATCAGAACTGGATCGACACATATGGCCAGATAAATGAGATCGGTGGGAGGGATATGCTATTAACTCGACAAGAATACATTCAAGTCGAGTAGCTCTCAATTAAAAACCAGTCAGTCACATCTGCCCAACTTACCTTAGACACCAAATTATCGAACCAGAACTAATTGAGTTAGTCTACAATCTAGGCTCTAACCACTGAGCCAAATTAGGTCTTAACTCGATCGAGTTACATCTAAATGTGATTCGACCTTGACCCAGACTTAATCCTATTAGGATGGTCAATTATTAGCTTTCATGATCCCACCTAACCAATTCTTAATTCGGTTTGATCAATCGCTAGATCTAATTGAGCTACCCAAGCCCGAACTTAATCTTATGAAAATATCTTAGATCTAAAATTTTCAATTTTAGACCTAACTTAATTTCATAAGCTCAATATATTAATTAAGTTTGGATTCATAAACAAAGCATGTAAAATAAATCTTAAGATTTCAGGATCTAGGGTTTTGCAGAAAAGTAAGTTTTGATTTCTGATTAAGGATGAATGCACGGCATCCTTACACATCATATGAACACTTCATTGAATGAAAAGAGAGAATCTTAAAAACTTACTTTGTTCTTATGACCAGACGGCCATGAAGAACACCTTAATCAGAAATATAAATTTAACTACAAAACTAGTTAGATCTAAATTAACATATCACATATACAATTTAAGATCTAACTAATACATGCTTTGCATACATCTCATGTATCAAAAATTAATCTAATTAATATGCTTTCAGATCTGATACATCACATGTAATATCTAAAAAATAGAATTTAAATTGAACTATTCAAAATAAAAACTATTCTAGACAAGTTACTAGAACAATTCTACAACTAGTCTAGGCATGCAACAGATTAATTTTATGAAATAATTAAAATTTTATTTTTATTTTTTGATCTGATTATAACAATTATAATACCAAAAAAAATAAATAATAAATTATATTTAATTCATATTTTAATCTCATTAAAATATAAAACGTAAGACTATTCATGGATTCAATTAATCCTAGTCTAGTTATGCATCTCATGCATGTTAGATCTTCTTAGATTTAATTTTAAATATTTTGATTTTAGATCCTATCATATTTGATGTGACATCTAAAATTATTTAATATCAGATAAATTAAAATTAAAATTATATCTAAAATAGATCTGAAATAGAGCCAACAACCTGGCTCTGATACCACTTGAAGGAAAAACTACCTTTTTCCTGTGTAGGATCTTCCAGATTTCATCAAATCCGGGATGGAATAAATTAAAATTTTTTTATCCTATACTATTTTAGATCTAATATCTATTAGATCTAATTTTATTATCTAATATTTAAAATCTAAAATTAAATCTAAAAGTATGAGAAATATAGACATACCTCAAGGGTAATCTAATTACCCTGTAGATGATCGCAGCACTGTCTGAGGTTCTGATGTAGTCATGCAAGCACCTGACCTCTACTAGTATCCACTTAGGTAGGATATAGAACATTTTCTCCTCATGATTCTACACTCCAAAAATTAGATCAATATCTGATTTGAAAGTACTTCAAAACTCCTTCTGAAGTTGGAGCAGCAGCCTATCGAAGATGTTTTGCAGCCTTCTGTTCCAGGCATCACCATGCCTTGTACCTTTGCCAGATGAGCGTCCAACTTCTTGGACATGAAGAGGGGAGAAAGGAGAGCAGGGAGAATGTAGATAAGAGGGGAGGGGGTGGCAGATAATGAGTTTTTTGCATAAAATAAGTTCTATCTCGAAATCTTAGGTGCAGTAGGGTTTATATAGATCCTGTATGCTGCGCAGTGCCACATCATTCGACCAATCAAAAAATTTTAATAAATTTTAGAAAAATTTTGATTGGTGGAGTGATATCATCTGATCATATCAGATAAGAATCTCCATACTCTCTCCTATGTTGGCACCAACATTGGATAAGCACAAATAAGGTGGCGCCAAAGAGTCCAAGTTTATCAGGACTCTTTGGTTCTTATCCATTTGGGGTGCCCACTTAAATCCAATTGAGCTCACACCATAATCTGATTATGGTGCCCAATTTGAAGTGGTTTGGACATGCGGATACTCCACAAAAATCCTCCAATGAATCCTCTTCAGTTTAAGACCCATATGTCAACTTTTGACAGATGTCCTAAAATAAAATTGGCAGGTGCTAGAAATTAGCAGGTGTTGTCTTAAATTCATCTCATGAATTAAGACAAGCCTTTTCTGAGCTGGACAAGCTTCAATTAGATTGAAAAAAACTTTTTTAAGGTTCTCTGGATGAGCCAGATCATATTTGGCTCAGTAGAGATAGAAGAGATTACACGAGGAGAAAGTTAGGCTCAATCGAGTGCTAGCACGATTTCCTTGAACCTAATTGGATCTTATCCAAATCAATTAGGGTAGCCCAATTGATGACATTCAGACCCTAACTCTTATTTGTGTGACTCAATTAGGTTCAATTCTATATGGTAATGAGACATGTCGTGATCTCATCATCGACATCATCGAAACTCCTTTCGATGGACCAGAACTCTTTTGATTCAGACAATTAGAATGATCGATCATCAAAATCATTCTAATTGCTCTCAAAATCCACTAGTGACACCTAACAGTATATGGTGGCAACCCATCAGAACTAAAGATGAACCTCTTGGTGCAACTACCTGTGTGATTGAGTTCCTCTATAATGAGTCCTAACTGAATTAGGGTTAAGGTGAACTCGTCAAACCCAACATCAGTCATATAAATCAATCGATCGATCCGAGTTCGATGTGAAACCCAATGAAAAACTCTTTTTCATTATTTCACTCTGTCATGGCCATGGGCTTAAGGACTCGATCTTTCGATCATCATAGGACTACTCCTCTCATCTACCGAGGTTGATAGATCCCATCTTGGTGCGATCTGGTTTCTATAATGGATATGCTACAACCAACATACACCTCAGGGTTTCGAATGGCTAGGAGATCAAGTTATGGTATAGTCAAACTATAACACACTCAAGGTGAAACATCGATGCACCTCAAGTTAAAGAACTAGACACACAACTGCAGCATCGAGCTAGTCATCGACGAGAAGGTAGACTTCCTTATGACTGCTCGAGGTGGTCACGCTCAGTATTCTCATTCTCAATGAATACCTGTACTCTCGCTCTGGTGTCTCCACACCATAGACTCAAGACTATCTACCCTAAGGAAGCGATCGTACACCAACCTTCCAGATCGATCACTATCCTCGTGATGATCCAATGGTCAAGAGCAGCTTATGAGTTAGTTATGTAAATTCATGCCTTAAATTTTCAACTCTTGAAAATATGAATTAACATTCCCATTAACTCAAAGGATGTATCACAGACACAATGTACACAATGTGATAGAAGAATAACCCTTTTATTCATTTATAGTCAAAATTATAATTTTGCCCTTAGATTTGTACAGAAATGTGTCAGCCGATCTGGCATCTAGGGCACACATCTAACAATGATATAGTCAAACAACAGCACCCTCACTATGAACAGTCAAGGCACCGCAGATCTAAGAACTAGTTATACTACCACAGTATCGAGTTAGTCACTGATGAGAAGGTAGATATCCTAGTGACTACTCATGTTTGATCATGCTTAGTATCCTTGTTCCTAACAAGTACTTGCACTTCGCTCCCATGTCTCTACACTGTAGATTCAAGACCCATCTATCCTAAAGAAGCGATCGTGCATTAATCTCTTCAGATCAAATACCATCCCCATAATGATCCTACAATCAGGAGTAATTTATGAATTAATTATTAATGACACATGTCTCAAATTCTCAACTCTTGACAATATGTGCATTATCCCATTAACTCAATGGATGATTCATAGATACTTAAAAACACAGACATAAATGGAAATGAACCCAATTTTATTCATTTAAAAGTCAACATTACAAAATATGTCCTTAGAAAGTTTTACAAGTGTTGGTCAATTTGGCTTCTACGGTATACATCTAACAACCTCCCACTTGACCTAAAGCCAATTGACTACAAATCTAATTCTCATCTTTTCAAGATGAGCTTCAGTCTTTTATTGTTTCAATTACTTTGTCAGTGGATCAACCATGTTGTCCGTGATGTCGATTCTTTTCACCTCGACGTATCTCATTTCGAGATAATCGCAAATAAAGTAGAATCATCACTCAATGTGCTTGGATTTCTGGTAAGACCTTGGCTCTTTAGCAAAAGCTATGGCACTATTGTTGTCATAGAATAATGGGATGGCATCTGATGGCATTATACCCAGCTCCATAATGAATTTCTCAAATCAGAACATCTCCTTAGTAGCTTCGGATGCGGTAATGTACTTTACTTCCATGGTATAGTCTACTATAATAGGTTGCTTGAAACTCTTCCAGCTCACAACACCACCATTGTATAAGAAAATACTGCCTGATGTTGATTTTCAATCATTAATGTTAGACATATAGTCTGAATCAATATATCTCTACACCCTTAATTCTTCATTTTCAAAGATCAAAGCTATATTCTTAGTCCTTCTCAAGTACTTAAGGATACATTTCACAGACGTTCGGTATTCTTCTCTTGGATTCGACTGATATTTGCTCGTGACACTCATAGCATGGGCGATATCAAGTTGTGTACAAAGCATGGCTTATACGAGGCTCCCTATGGCCGAAGCATAAGGGATCTTGCTCATGCATTCTATCTTTTCTGACATGTTGGGGCACATCTTCTTGGAGAGATGAATTCCATCTCTGAAGGATACATGTTTCTTCTTAGAGTTTTTTATGCTGAACCTCTTCAGTACCTCCTCGATGTACATTTTCTATGACAATCCTAGCATCCTTCTAGATCTATCTCTATAGATCTTAATCCTCAAAATAAAAGATGCTTTCCCTAGGTCTTTCACAAAAAATTTCTTGGATAACCACAACTTGACCGACATTAACATGGAAATATCATTCCCAATTAGAAGGATTTTATCCACATACAATACAAAGAAAGTGACAGCACTTTCACTGATCTTTTTGAAGACACATAGCTCTTCTTCATTTTTAATGAAATCAAACAATTTGATCACATGATTAAAATGTGTGTTCCAACTCTGAGACGCTTGCATGAGTCCATAAATGGACCTTTGTAGTTTGCAAACTTTATGATCTCCATCACTAGAAGTGAAACGCAACAGCTGCTCCATATAGATATCTTTCTCAAGATATCCATTTAAAAAAATTATTTTTATATTCATTTATCATATCTCATAGTCGAGATATGCTGCAACGACAAGTAGTGTCTGGATAGATTTAAGCATGGCAACTGATGAAAAGATCTTCTGATGTCAATGTCTTCGCATAGACTATATCCTTTAGCCACAAGCTTAACTTTAAAGGTCTCTACCTTTCCATCTGAACTAATCTTTTTTTTGTAAATCTATTTACACCTAATATGTACAATATCAGCTAGTGGATCCACTAAGGTCCAAACTTGATTTAAGCAAATTAAGTCAATTTCTGACTTCATTACCTCTAACCATTTCTCGCACTATGTACCCCATTTCCAATGAGAAATATTTCCTCAACATCCTCTGTGATGATACCTAAGTATCTCTCAGGAGGACAGAAAATCCTACTAGACTTATAAAGTGGAGGAGGAGATGTGCGGACTAGCTCTAATTGAATCGGTTCCATAGGTTCCAAAGCTTGTTGCTCTTCAGAGACTTTCTCTTCGAGCCCAATCTGTCTCCCTATGCCTCCATCTTGAATAAACTATTTTTCAAGAAAGATAGCATTTTAACTCACAATTACATTGTGGTCCTCTGAGATATAGAAATAATATTCTAAAGACTCCTTAGGATATCTAATAAATCGAGCTTTTAGGGACCTAGTTTCTAACTTGTCTGCTATTGTCATTTGACGTGGGTTGGACAATCTTAAATCTTGAGATGACTCAGCTTGGTTTCTTACCATGCCATATCTCATACGGTGTGGTAGGAATAGTTTTAAATAAAATTCTATTCAGCAAGTAAATTATGGTTAATAGACTATGTTCCCAAGAAAAAATAAGAAGATTCGTGAAGCTTATTATAGATCGAACCATATCCAATAAGATTCAATTTCTTCATTCTGAAATCCCATTGAGTTGAGGCATTCCAGATAGAGTCCATTATGAGACAATGCCATAGTCTTTGAGATAATTTAGAAATTTTCCACTAAGGTAGTCACCTCCTTAATCTAATCGAAAAATCTTAAGAAACTTTTCAGTTTGCTTCTCACTTCATTTTTGAATTCTTTGAACTTTTCAAAGGCTTCAAACTTGTATCTCATGAGATACATATATCCATACTGTAAGTAATCATCGATAAAGATTATGAAGTAGAGATAACCTCCTCTGATTGGTACATCAAATGAACCGCACACATTAGTATATATTAGAGCAAGTATCTTTATGATCCTTTGCCTATGTCCAACAAAGAAAAACTTGAACATTTTTTCTTGAAGGCATGACTCACAGACTGGATATGACTCGAAAGTCAATAGATCTAAAAGTTTGATTTTCTCTAATTTGTTAGTCCTGTCTTCTTCTATATGACCTAGCCTTAGGTGCCACAAGTACTTTTGATTAACTATATCTCTAGGTCATTTAATTCCTATGGCATTCATATCTTCCTCGATATAGTTTATAGATACATCCATATATAGCTGAAAGAGATTGTTAATAAGAAAATCACTTTCAATTTTATTATTTTCAAAATAAATATTACAATGATCCTTATAGAAACTAATTACATAGTCTTCTTGTGTCAAAAAAGAAATACAAATTAGATTCCTACTCACAGCAGGTACAAAATAACAATCGAAGTACTAGACTAATCCCTAACGGTAGTTGCACAGGATATGTCCCCACAGCCACAGCAACAACTTTTACTCTGTTTCCAACTTGTAGGGTCATTTCGCCTTTCCTCAACCTCCTACTATCCTCAAGACCCTATGTAGAAGTGCATAGGTGAGCATTAGATCTAGAGTCAATCCCCCAACTAGATGTAGAAAAAACTGTCAGATTAGTTTCTAAAATGAGCATACCTTCAGAAGGTGTGCCTTCCTTCTTGTTCTTCAGCCTCACCAAGTAGGATAAGCATTTTCATTGCCAGTGGCCGTTGTTGTTGTAGTGAAAATATTTTTTCTTCTCGATGGCTTTCTTCTTCGAAACTTTCATCTTTGGCTTGTTCTCCATCTTCTACTTCTTTGCAAATTTTTTTTCTTCCCAGTAGACTTTTTCTTGGAAGAAATTTGCTCTACAGTGAGAATATAGCTCTTTGAACTCTTCAAGGTTCCCTCAATTATCACCAGCAAATTGACTAATTTGGCATTGATGCACTGGATCTTGTTCATATGGAAGTTTACAATAAACTGTGCATATGAATTAGTTAGAGATTGTAGAATGAGGTCAATCTACAACTCTTTATCCATCGACATATCGAGCTTCTCAAGCTCCTTCAGATCCTTGATTATTGTCAAATAATGCTCATGGACTGAAGGTCCATCACACATTTTCACTTTGAAGAGTTGCTTAGACACTTCGTAGTGTGCTATACGGCTCTGTTCACTATACAATTCTTATAGGTGAGTCAGAATCTATCTGATAGTCTTTATATCTTCATATTGGTGTTGTAATTCATTAGATATTGAAACCAACATATAGCACCTGATCTTATTATCGTTGTGTAACCACTTATCATAGGATGCTCTCTGATCAATGGTCGGACGAACTGGTAGAGAGGGAGGTCCTGATCAAATACATAGACTATCTTCTCGAAACTCAAGACAATCTTAAGATTCTGGAGCCAATCCTTAAAGTTAGGTACGGTTAGTCTATTGTTGTCTAGGATGCAGGTAAGAGGATTTGAAGCAGATATTTGCTACAGAGGGACAAAGATTCTAATTAGACTTTATAATTAACTTAATTAGTTTATTTTAAAAAAAATATTTTAAAAATAAACCTAGACTCCCACTATTTCTTCAAATCATCTATATTCCTCGGGTGAACAAATGAAAACCTCTATGATTTAAGATTTTTAGTGGGTATTATGGTTTCACCGATTGGTATTCACCTTATCTAATAGTTATTGATGATGTGTCAGTCGATGAGTGAACAACTCTTATCCAATATTTCTCTAAACATGTAGCAGCCAACTTCGATCTCTCAGTCCTAAAATCTCACCTAACAGTTATTAGCCTTATTTTTTAGTTAACTCAGATCCACCACTCACTAGCAGGTATAAAGCCATTATTGAGTCCCTCACCTAATAATTATTAGGCCCAACCCCATCTTTACCTGGAGCATCTCATGCTATAGAGTAGTTGCATCTTCTTTGATGCAACTGAACCACTGTAACTAGCTGAGAACAGTCAACACCTGAAAGGATTCGGCCGTCCATCTACAATGATGGAAGACCGCTAGACTTAATATTTAATTGAAGAGATTTATTTAAGTCTGTTAAATTTAATTGTTTATTACATCCCATGTAAATTCATAATTAAATTAGATCTACTAAAGAGATCCTAATTTGATCTCACCAAATTGGCCCGTGGCACAACACAAATGCAGTGGACTCAACCTTAAGCACTATAAAATCGAAATTGATCCCCAAAATGATCAAGTAAGATAAGATGGATGGGAAGCTCTCTGCTACCTGTGACAACGGTCCTAATTAAATAACCACCATCTATGTTTTTGCTTTAGATACCAAATTAGTCTACCAATTCGAGATTCAGTTTGCTTCAATTTTCTACTACGAATTGCAATTACAATCATTTTAATCTGAGTTCATGATACACCCTACACCAAAAATTGCAGTTATTCGATGCAACCACTACATATATCAATGAACCACACAAAATCCAATTGCCTTAAATTTAGATCCTTAATTCTCAATTTTAGATCTTAATTAAGTGCATTATGAAATCAGATTTAGTTTAGATGTCAAAACTACTTTCATATCTAAACATTCAATTATGTATCTCATACATAACTACATAAATTTCAGATTCATATTTAGATCCTAAATGGTTTTGGATCTTGGATTTTGCACAAAAGTAAATTCTTTCTTTTCATAATTTTTTTTAAATTCATATAGGCACCTCTTCTACCATAGTCCTCTATAGCAAGACGGTCTTTACTATGATTCTTGAAGAGTACTACGCTACCAAGAATTTAATCTAATCTACACATATCACATATGCAAGAATTTTATATATATTATGTATAAACTAGATCTAATCATATACATCTCATGTATTACATGAAATTCAGATTATACATCTCATGTATTTCATATTTGATGTATCTCATAAAATCAGATTATACATCTCATGTAATTCATATCTAATCATGCTGAAATTCAGATTTAATCTAATTTGATTTTAGATCTAAACACTACTTCAGATTAAATCTAATTTAGATCTGATCTTGATCTTAGATGCATGATACCTACAACTTGGCTCTGATACCAGCTGAAGAAAAGATCACACGCTTGATCGATAAAATCAAAATACAGTGAAATTCAAAAATTTGATCCGACATGCAATCTGATCGAGATTGCATCTCGATCTGTGCTAGATTGTTCATGTATCTAAGATCAAGAGAATTTTAAAATAATTTTAATCTAATTATGATGATTACATCATCACCTTTATGTGGGTAATGAATATCACTGTCTAATGATCATGGAGTTGAGGTTCGCTATCGAGCCACACACGTGTCCAATCTCTATAAGTATCCACTTGAGCTTGGACTAGAATATTTTCTTCAACTTCGATCCACTTTCACCAAGGAGGATCAACAAGCTCCTGGATCAGCTTTTGATCAGATCTCTGGCAGAATCTTGATCAACCCTTGATCGCAGTCTTTTTCTTCCTTCATGCAGATCTATTAGCACCCGACTCTTTGAGTGCACCTAATGGACCAGCCCAACTCCTTTGGGCATGGGAGAGGAGGAGAAAGTAAAGAGGAGAGGGAGATGGCATGGAGATATGTGGAGGGCTTAAAGAAATTCTCTCTATAAAACATATGTCAGGGGGGCCTATTTATTGAATTAGAAACCTAAGAGTCCTAGGGCTTTAAGTCATTAAATGACTTAAAGCAGAACAACTCTCATGATCTAGCACTCCTTCTCTTTGCTCTCCATGCCAAAATCTATGAGAAAACATGGTGGGCATGAATTTGCCAAACAAAATTTAGATGGGGCATGGCCCTCATCTGATCTCTCCTTTTTTGAATTCAAAATGGTGCTAGCCCTTATCCTCATCCACATTAGGATAAGTCTCCTTCAAATTCAAATGGGCTTTCATCCCTTCATCTTAAATCAAATTTGAACTCTTCAAATTCAAGTAGGATGAAGCCCTTATTCTCTTATCCTTATCCACAAAGTGGTGCATGCCCCTTGATGTTATCAAGGGGGCGTGCGCCCTTCTTTCTATGCATAAAACCACGAAGAAAAGTGGGGTGCCAATAGTTGGTGCCCCCACCCTTAATTCTTACATGAGAGGCTTCTAGGACTCCAACTCTTGGTGCCCAAATGAGCTTGCTTTGATTTGGTCAAGTCCTATCCAATAGGAAATTCAAATCAAGGAGAAACTAGATTTAATCATGTGCTAGCATGATTTTCTTAAATCCAAAATTAAGATTTAATTAATCCTAACCTAATTAGAATATGCTAGCCCAATTGTGTAATTCTAGTCCAATACCCTTATTTGTGTGATCTCATAGGTTCAATTCTATCTGGTAGTGAGATATATTGTGATCTCCATTATCAATATCATCGAAATTCTTTTTGATGGATTGAAACTTCTTCCAATTCATCCAATTTAAAATTATGGATCATCAAGATAATTCTAATTGGTTCTACGATTCATCAGTGACACTTAACAGTATATAATGACAATCCATCAGAATTGAATGATTGGACCCCTAGATGTGGTTTCCGTATGATTCGATTCTTCTATCGTGAGTCTTAATAAGATGAGGTTAAGGATAACTTGTCAAACCTGATTCTTATCATATGCTAGAATCAATCGATTCAAGTCTATTGTGAAACCTTACAAAAACACCTTTCGAGCATTCATAGTGCCATGGCCATGGGCTCTAAGACTCAGTATAATGATATACATAGGACTACTCCTTTTCTAATGAGATTGATAGATCCTATATGGTGCGCACC
The DNA here is from genome assembly GCF_000442705.2 of Elaeis guineensis. NCBI lineage: Eukaryota > Viridiplantae > Streptophyta > Magnoliopsida > Arecales > Arecaceae > Elaeis > Elaeis guineensis. The sequence continues at coordinate 42,217,697 of NC_025997.2, forward strand.
CTATTCCTATAGTGAGTCTACTGTAGCCAACATATACCTCAAAACTTTATATGACTAGGAGATTGAGTTATGGTGTAGACATACCACAGCACCTTCATTGTGAATAGCCAAGGCACCACAGGTCTAAAAATTAGTCATACTATCACAGTATTGAGTTAGTCACTGATGAGAAGATAGACATCTTAGTGCCTACTCATATTTGGTCACACTCAATACCCTTATTCCTAACAAGCACTTACGCTTTGCTCTAGTGTCTCCACACCATAGATTCAAAAACTCATCTATCCTAAGAAAGTGATCGTACACCAATTTTTTAAGATCAAACACCATCTCCATGATAATCTTACGATCAAAAGTAATTTATGAATTAATTATTAATAACATATATCTCAAATTCTCAACTCCTGAGAATATATGTCATTATACCCATTAACTCTTGGAGGGCTCTGCTCTTCTTAGAGGTGCAGATTGCTCCAGTGGTCACCATTGAGCAGTTCTAACTCCTCCTACAGCAAGTTCAAGTACTAACTATAGCAGTGCAGGACCTGCAGTAGGTGACCTCACAACAGCAACAACAGTGAGAGACTTGCACACTGGAAGTCTTCTAGTCTCGATGCATTTGAGCCTGCCACCTCCTTCATGGAGCCAGGAGTGGAGCCATTACTCATGCTCTCTCAGTTCTAAGAAGGCTCCCCATGGGCACTGATCTTCTTGGCAGAGCATGGAGCACACTTCCAACCACCACCATCATCATTCACTGAGCCCAAGAAAGGCACCACATAGTCATCACTCTTGTCCATGGATCTCTAAACAAGATAAGGAGTACTCACCCTCTACTTCTTCTTCTTGTTCATCATAGGACTCGATTACTGATAGATCTCCATCTCCCTGCCCTAAGGAGGCTTTCAAGAGATGAGATGACCTCGACCAAAAGCTGCAGGATGTAGATCAATGCCTTAAGGCCTTGCACCAATACCAGCTATCCTTGAAGAACAATTTGGAGTTCTCCACCCGACCTCCATTCTCGATGAGGATCTTGAAGGAGCCCTATAATAGCTCAAGACCTATGATAGCACCACCAAACCCTACAACTATTTGAAGAGCTACAAAGCTCTAATGATGTTCTAGGGGGCCATCGACTCGGTGATGTGCAAAGCTTTCTCTATTACTCCTCGAAAGGTCATCCGGATGTAGTATGATGAGCTTTAATCAGACTCCATCCACTTCTTTAAGGAGTTCAACTACCTTTTTGCTGCTTAATTCAAGAGCAATAGGAAACAGAGGAGGGCTTTTGAAGTAGAATGAAAAAATCTTTCGATCTGAATCCAAATTTAGATTAAAAATAAGGAAAGATGATAGATTTTAGATTTAAAATTTTAGGGACAAGGTATTGATATACCTTCTATGTAGCGGAAGAAACTGATTTCGGATATCTTGATTCTGCTTTGCAAGAGTCACAGATGCCACTCCTCTACTTCGCTCGCATGTCTCGCTCCACAGAAGAGAGGGGATGCAAGCCTAGATGTCACACCAAAGAGGAAGAAGCAGAGGAGGGATGGCATGGAGGAGGACAAGGGGTGTTTTGATCAAATCCCATGCCCACCCTTTTTTCTTTTGTAATGTTCTCACGATCTCATGCCAATTCTTATCATCCCTTTTTATGGTTTGTCGCACAAACCTGATATGGCATGTTGTCAAGGGATAAGTGCCCTAATTTGAATCCAATTCAAATTGTATTTTATCCCTAAAGAGACCCAAGTAGGAGAGGAGGCGCTAAACTTGCGCCTCCTCATATTGTCGCACGCACAAGGGAGGGGGGTAGGATTTCTTAGCACCCCTCTTCCCTATTGTTTAGTCAAGATGAGAGAGAAGCCTAGGGCTTTTAGGGCTAAGTAATCAAATCAAATTTGATTTCAATCCAAGCTCAATTCGAATCTGATTCGAACCTGAATCGAATCATATTCGAAAAGCTGTTGACTCAAATCTAATTAGAGTTAAATTCCAAATCTAACTTGGATGATTGAATCTAATTGACCTTAAATTAAATTAAATTAAATCTAATTTAAATTAATTAGGTCTCAAATCCAATCCTATTATAGATCAGACCCTGATCAGAAGTTCAGTTCCTAATCGAATTAGGACTCAAACTCAATTCTCTCAAATTTCTTAGATCAAAAATTAATTCATGTTCATCCTCAAAATTAATCCTATATCTCATGCCCAGTGCTAGTTGGACATAGCCAGTACTTAATCCCATATGATCCAGATCTTAATTCTCAATTAAGTAAGTCTATTTGTTCAATCAAGTCACCTACTATTAGATGTGTGCCCTAGATGCCAGATTGGCTGACACATTCCTGTACAAATGTAAGGGCAAATTTATAATTTTGACTATAAATGAATAAAAAAGTTATTCTACTATCACATTGTGTACATTATGTCTGTGATATATCTTTTAAGTTAGTAAGAATGTTAATTCATATTTTCAAGAGTTAAAAATTTAAGGCATGAATTTACGTAACTAACTCATAAACAGCTCCTGACCATAGGATCATCACGAAGATGGTGATCGATCCGAAAGGTTGGTGTACGATCTCTTCCTTAAGATAGATGTGTCTTGAGTCTATGGTGTGGAGACATCGGAGTGAGAGTACAGGTATTCATTGAGAATGAGAGTACTGAGCGTGACCACCTCAAGCAGTCATAAGGAAGTCTACCTTCTCGTCGATGACTAACTCGATGCTGCAGCTGTGTGTCTAGTTCTTTGACCTGAGGTGCATCGATAGTTCACCTTGAGTGTGTTATAGTTTGACTATACCATAACTCGATCTCCTAGCCAATCGAAACCCTGAGGTGTATGTTGGCTGTAGCATATTCATTGTAGGAACCAGATTGCACCAAGATGGAAACTATCAACCTCGGTAGATGAGAGGAGTAGTCCTATGATGATCGAAAGATTGATTCCTTAAGCCCATGGCCATGGAAGAGTGAAATAATGGAAAAGAGTTTTTCATTGGGGTTTCACATTGGACTCGGATCGATCGACTGATTCATATGACTGATGTTGGGTTTGACGAGTCCATCTTAACCCTAATTCAGTCGGAACTCATGATAGAGGAACTCAATCACACAGGTAGCTGCACCGAGAGGTTCATCTTCATTTATGATGGGTTGCCACCATATAATGTTAGGTATCACTGATAGATTTTGGGAGCTATTAGAATGATCTTGATGATCAATCATTCTAATTGTCTGAATCAGAAGAGTTCTGATCCATTGAAAGGAGTTTCGATGATATCGATGATGAGATCACGACATGTCTCATTACCATACGAAAATGAACCTAATTAGGTCACACAAATAAGAGTTAGGGTCTGAATGTCATCAATTGAGCTAGCCCAGTTTGATTGATTTGGATTAGATCCAATTAGGTTCAAGAAAATCATGCTAGCACATGATTGAACCTAACTTTGTCCTTGTATAATCTTTTCTATCTCGACTGAGCCAAATATGATTTGACTCACCCAGAGAACCTTGAGAAGGTTTCTTTCAGTCTGACTGGAGCCAATCCAGCTCAAAAAAATCTTATCTTAATTCATGAGATAAATTTAAGACAACACCTACCAATTCCTGTCACCTGTCATTTCTATTTTAGGACATCGGTCAAACGTTGACTTATGGGTCTTGAACTGAAGAACACTTGGCAAGAGGTCATTGGAGAGTTTTTGTGAAGTATCCACCTACTAAATTAGACCTCAAAGTGGGTGCCAAGATCAGATTGGGTGTGCACCCCAAGTAGATAAGGATAGAGTCCCATGAGATGAGGACTCTATGCCTTGATCGACTCAAACTGTTGGGCACCAATCTCACTGTGTTTATCCAGTGTTGGCACCAACAGTAGGAGGGTTTGGTGGGGTTCTTATCTGATATGATTAGATAACATCACTCCACCAATCAAAATTTTTTCAGAATTAATTGAAATTTTTTGATTGGTCGAATGATGTGGCACTGCATGGCGCAACAGGGTCTATTTAAACCCTGTCTGTGCCTAGGGTTGAGAGAATCTACTCAATACCCAGCAAAAGCCTGATATCTCTCCAATTCTCCATAACCCCTCTAGTCCTTTCTCTCCCCTCTTCACGTTCAAGAAGTTGGGCATCCATCTAGTGCTTGTCCAAGGCATGGTGGCTCCCTGATCAGAAGGCTGCAGGGATTTGTCGAGAAGCTGCTGCTCCAGCTTCAGAAGATCTTTTGAAGATCTTCCAGATCAGATCCAGATCTGATTTTTGGAGCAGAGATTTGCAAGGAGAAGATGATCTAGATCCTACTTGAGTGGATACTGGTAGAGGCTAGGTGACTGTATGGCTATTTTTGAACTTCGGGCATTGCTGTGATCATCTATAGGGTAATCTAATTACCCTAGAGATATTTCTCTGATCCTCAAGTTTTAGATTTAATTTTAGATTAAATATTAGATAATAAGAATTAGATCTAATAGATCTTAGATCTAAAATATTGTAGGATAATTTTTTTTTAAAATATTCTGCCCCAAATCTCATTAGATCTGGAAGATCCTACAAGAAAAAAGATGGTTTTTCCTTCAACTGGTATCAGAGCCAGGTTCATGACTCTATTTCAGATCTAATTTAGATCTAATTTTTATTTTTATTTATCTGATATTAATGGATTTTAGATATCACATCAGGTGTGATTGGATCTAAAATCAAAAAATTTAAAATTAAATCTAAGTAGATCTAACATGTATGAGATGCATGACTAGACTAGGAATAGTTTAAACTATGAATAGTCTTGAAGTTTTATGTTTTAACATGATTAAAATATAAATTAGATCTAATTTATTTTTTATTTTTTTGATATTATAAATATTATATTCAGATCAAAAAATAGAAAATAAAATTTTAATTAATACATAAGATTGATCTGTTGCATGCCTAGACTAGTTGTAGAATTATTCTAGTAACTGTCTAGGATAGATTTTATATTGAATAGTTTAATTTAAATCTTATTTTTCAAATGTTATATGTGATGTATCAGATCTGAAAGCATGCTAATTAGATTAGATTTTAATACATGAGATGTATGCAAAGCATGTATAAGTTAGATATGAAATTATATATGTGATATGTAACTTAGATCTAACTAGTTTTGTAGTTAAATTAATAATTCTGATTAAGGTGTTCCTCATGGCCGTCCGGTCATAAGAACAAAGTAGGGTTTAAAACCCTCTCCTACCATTCAATGGGGTGTTCTTATGGCGTGTAGGGGTGCTGCGCGTTCATCCTTAATCAGAAATCAAAATTTATTTTTCTGCAAAACCCTAGATCCTAAAATCTTAGGATTTATTTACGTATTTTGTTTATGAACCCAAGACTTAATTAATGAATTAAGCTTATGAAATTAAATTAGGTCTAAAATTGAGAATTTCAGATCTAAGTCATTTTCATAAAATTGAGTCCGGGCTTGGGTAGCTCAATTAGGTCTAGCGGTTGATCAAACCAAATCAAAAGTTGGTTAGGTGGGATCATGAAAGCTAATAATTGACCACCCTAATAGGATTAAGTCTAGGTCAAGGTTGAATCACATTCATATGTGACTCGATCAAGTAAAGACCTAATTTGGCTCAGTGGTTAGAGCCTAGATTGTAGGGTAACCCAATTGATTTTGGTTCGACAATTTGATGTCTAAGGTAAGTTGGACTGATGCGACCGACTGATTTTTAATTGGGAGCTACTCGACTCGAATGCATTCTTTTCAAGTTAATGGCATATCCCTTCCATCGGTCTCACTTACCTAGCCATATGTGTCGATCCAGTTCTGATTTGAGATGACTAACAATTCGAGCTAACCCATGCCACTAGGTTAGTCATAATTGTTATGACTATGTCAAGTCAAGTTTAATGAGACCTAAATCAAATTTTTCTAAGAAAATATTAAGTCTAAGGTCTTCCACCATTGTGGATGTGCGGGCCGTTCTCGAGATTGATTGTTCTCGACTAGTTACAGTGGCTCAGTTGCATCGGGAAGATGCAACCATGTCCATTAGGCATTGGATGCTATGGATTAGAGGATGGGTTGTGCTCAATATTTTGGATACGGTGAGGGACTCAATTAGGAATCTAATTCGTGCAAATGGTGGGTCTGACTTTACTAAAGATTGGAGCAATATTCCGGACATGGTGAGCTTCATGAATTAGAGACCAAGTTTTGGATGCATCATGATTAGAGAATCATTGGACAAGAGTTATCCACTTATCAGTTGACCCATCACCAATAACTGTTAGGTGAGGTGACGAGCCAGGAAAGCAGCTCATGAATGAATTCCTTCAGTCCGACAAGTGGCTTTGCTTAGAGAGTCTGTACTTTAAGTTCCAGTTGTAAGTGGTCGTAGGTCGGTGAGACCGCACCACCCACTAGAAATCACTAATCATGAAGATTTTCACATCTCTACCTAGGGAGTGTAGGGATCTAAGAAAATAGTGAGAGCCTAATTTGTTTAAAAATGAAATCCCTAAACAAATTGGTTAAGTCTGATTACAAAATCTAATTAGAAACTTTTGACTCTTTACAGGAAACATGTCTGCATCCAACCCCCTGACCAAAATACTAGACACCCACAGATTTACTGGATCCAATTTCAAGGACTGGTTGAGGAACTACAGAATTATTTTGGGTTCTGATAAACTGACTCATGTCTTGGATCAGAACCCACCTACCATACCAGTACGTTCGACTGCTGAACAGAGAGCATCTCTGGAAAAGTGGATGGATGAAGATAACAAAGCCAGGTACTACATATTGGGTGCAATGTCTGATGACTTGCAGCACCAGCATGAGAATATTATGACTACCCACCAAATGTTGGCTCACTTACAAGAGTTGTTTGGTGAACAAAGTCGCGTAGCCAAGTATCAAGTCTGTCAAAAACTTTTTAAGGCTAAAATACGTGATGGGCAGTCAGTCCAAGATCTTTGTTTGACAATGTCAAGGATCTTGAAGAGCTTGAGAAGCTCGATATCATCTTAGATAAGGATTTTCAGATTGATGTGATCCTTCAGTCCTTGTCCGATGCATATGGTCAGTTCATCATGAACTTCCATATGCATAAGATGCAGTGTACCTTGGCTGAGTTAATGAACATGTTGGTTACGGTTGAGCTTTCTTTGAAGAGTTCAAAAGGCTCAGTCCTTACTGTGGAGCAGAATTCTTCCAAGAGAAAGTCTTTTGGAAAGAAGAAAAAGTCTACGAAGAAGCAGAAGGTGGATGGGAAAAGGAAGAAGATGGAACCGAAGAAGAAGGCTGCTGAAAAGGAAAAATATTTCCACTGCAATTCAGATGGCCATTAAAAATGAAACTATCCTAAGTACCTGGCCACCCTGAAGAACAAGAAGGATGGTCTTTCTGGAGGTATGCTCATTATAGAATCTAATCTTACGATTTTCTCTGCATCCAGTTGGGTACTTGACTCTGGTTCTAGTGCTCATTTGTGCACTTCTATGCAGGATCTTGAGGAGAGCAGGAGGCTGAGGGATGGGGATATGATCCTACGCATCGAGAACGGAGCAAGAGTTGCTACTGTAGCCATGAAAACCTATCCTCTGCGATTACCATTAGGATTAGATTTAGTTCTTAGAGACTGTTATTATGTGCCTGCAGCAAGCAAGAATTTGATTTCTGTTTCATGTTTAGCACAAGAAGGCTATGTGATTAGCTTTCATAAGGACAATTGTAACATATTTTATGAAAATAATAAAGTTGCAAATGATTTTTTTATTAATGGTCTCTATCAGCTACTTATTGATATATCTGTATTTAATATCGACAAAAATATGAATGCCATAGGAATTAAAAGGCTTAGAGATAGTCTAAATGATAGGTATATGTGGCACCTAAGGCTAGGTCATATAGCGGAAGACAGGGTCAACAAATTGGAGAAATCTGGGCTATTGAGTCTGTTGACTTTCGAGTCATATCCAGTTTGTGAATCATGCCTTCAAGACAAAATGATCAAGCTCCCTTTTGTGGGACATAGGGAAAGGACCAAAGATCTACTTGTCCTAGTACATACGGATGTGTGCGGCCCATTTGATATGCCGGCTAGAGGCAACTATGTCTACTTCATTACCTTTACCGATGATATATCTAGGTACGGGTATGTGTTTCTAATGAAACACAAGTCTGAAGCCTTTGAAAAGTTCAAAGAATTCAAGCATGAGGTAGAAAAACAAACAGGAAAGCCCATTAAGATTCTTTGATCAGATCGAGGAGGTGAATACCTTAGTCGGAAGTTCCTAGACTATCTTAAGGACAATGGCATAGTCTCTCAATGGACTCCACCTGGAATGCCACAACTCAACAGAATTTTAGAACGGAGAAATCGGACCCTATTAGATATGGTCCGTTCCATGATGAGCTTCACGGACCTCCCTGAGTTTCTTTGGGGATATTGTCTCATGACAGCAATATATGTATTGAATAGGGTTTCCTCTAAAACTGTTCCTATCACACCGTATGAGATATGACATGGTAAGAAACTAAGTCTGAGTCATCTCAGAATTTGGGATTGTCCGGCTCATGTTGAGAGACAGCAAGCGGACAAGTTAGAGTTCAGATCTTTTAGAGCTCGGTTCATAGGATATCCTAAAGAGTCATTAGAATACTATTTTTATATTCTGAAAGATCACAATGTGATTGTGAATCGATATGCTATTTTTCTTGAAAAATAGTTTATTCAAGATAGTGGCATCGAAAAAATAATTAAGCTCAAAGAGAATATCTCCCAAGAGCAACGAGCTAAAGAACTTGAGGAACCCAATCAATTAGAACCAATCTTAACACAATCTCTTCCACCTCGTAGATCGACTAGGGTTTTCCATCCTCCTGAAAGGTACTTAGGTACCATACAAGAGGATGTAGAGAAAATATTTCTCATGGGAAATGGGGCTCATGATGATGACCCCAAGATCTATGATGAGGTGATATCAGATATGGACTTCAAGAAATGGTTAGAGGCAATGAGATCAGAAATTGACTCGATGTACTCAAACCAAGTCTGGACCTTGGTAGATCCACCTGAAGGTATTGTACCTATTATGTGTAAATGGATCTTCAAGAAAAAGATAGGTGCAGATGGGAATGTGGAGACATTCAAGGCTAGGCTCGTAGTGAAAGGTTATAGTCAGCGCGAAGGCATTGACTATCAGGATACCTTCTCGCCCGTAGCCATGCTAAAATCCATCTGCACATTACTTGCTGTTGTAGCCTATTTCGATTATGAAATATGGCAGATGGACGTAAAAACGATGTTCTTAAATGGATATCTTGAGGAAGATATCTATATGGAATAGTCGCTTGGTTTCACATCCAGTAATAATGATCACAAGGTCTGCAAGCTGCAAAGGTCCATTTATGGACTTAAGCAAGCATCTCGGAGCTGGAATACTCATTTCAATGATGTGATCAAAATATTTGGTTTCATCAAGAACGAGAAGGAACCATGTGTATTCAAAAAGGTTAGTGGAAGCGCAGTTGTCTTCCTCGTACTGTACATTGATGACATCCTCCTAATTGGAAATGATATTTTTATATTGACCTCAGTCAAAATATGGTTGTCTAAGGAGTTCTCTATGAAAGATCTAGGAGAAGCATCCTTTATACTGGGTATTAAGGTCTATAGAGATAGACCAAATAGGATGCTAGAACTTTCACAGAAGATATACATAGAGGAGGTGCTAAAAAGGTTTAGCATGGAAAACTTCAAAAGAGATTTAGTACCGTTTAGACATGGCATTCATCTCTCCAAGAAGATGTGCCCTAGCACACCTGAGGAGATTGAACGCATGAGCAAGATCCCTTATGCTTCGGTAATAGGGAGCCTCATGTATGTCATGCTATGTACATAACCTGATATAGCCCATGCTATGAGTGTCACAAGCAGATATCAGTCGAATCCAGACGAAGAGCATCGGACTTCTGTGAAATGTATCCTTAAGTACTTGAGAAGGACTAAGGATATATTTCTAGCTTTGGAAATGGAGAACTCCAGGTTCAGAGATTTACAGACTCAGACTTTATGTCTAATATAGATGATCGAAAGTCAACATCTGAAAGTCTGTTCATTTGCAATGGTGGTGCAGTTAGCTGGAAGAGTTCCAAGCAGACGGTAATTGCTAATTCCACTATGAAGACAGAGTATATTGCTGCATCGAAAGCTGCGAAGGAGGTATTCTGGTACAAGAAGTTTACCGTAGAGCTTGGAGTGATGTCATCAGATGCCATCCCTCTTTACTACGACAATAATGGCGCCATAGCCCTAGCTAAGGAGTTAAGGTCTCACCAGAAGTCTAAGCATATCGAGCGACGATTCTATCTAATCCATGATTACCTCAAAAAAGGTTATATCGAGGTTAAGAGAGTCGACTCCACAGACAATGTGGCAGACCCACTGACAAAGCCATTAGGCCAGCAGAAGATCGAAGCACACCTTGAGAAGATGGGACTTAGATATGTAGCCAATTGGCATTAGGTCAAGTGGGAGTTTGTTAGATGTGTGCCCTAGATGTCAAATTGGCTGACACATTCCTGTACAAATGTAAGGGCAAATTTATAATTTTGACTATAAATAAATAAAAGGGTTATTCTACTATCACATTGTGTACATTATGTCTGTAATACATCTTTTGAATTAGTAGGAATGTTAATTCATATTTTCAAGAGTTGAAAATTTAAGACATGAATTTACATAACTAATTCATAAACTGCTCCTGACCATAGGATCATCATGAGGATGGTGATCGATCTGGAAGGTTGGTGTACGATCGCTTTCTTATGGTAGATGTGTCTTAAGTCTATGGTGTGGAGACACCGGAGCGAGAGTACAGGTATTCATTGAGAACGAGAGTACTGAGTGTGATCACCTCAAGCAGTCATAAGGAAGTCTACCTTCTCGTCGATGACTAGCTCGATGCTGCAGCTGTGTATCTAGTTCTTTGACCTAAGGTGCATCGACAGTTCACCTTGAGTGTGTTATAGTTTGACTACACCATAACTCGGTCTCCTAGCCATTCGGAACCCTGAGGTGCATGTTGGCTGTAGCATATTCATTGTAGGAATCAGATTGCACCAAGATGGGATCTATCAACCTTGGTAGATGAGAGGAGTAGTTCTATGATGATCGAAAGATCGAGTCCTTAAGCCCATGGCCATGGTAGAGTGAAATAATAAAAAAAAAAAATTCATTGGGGTTTCACATTGGACTCGGATCGATCGATTGATTCATATGACTGATGTTGGGTTTGACGAGTTCACCTTAACCCTAATTCAGTCGAGACTCATGATAGAGGAACTCAATCACACAGGTAGCTACACTGAGAGGTTCGTCTTCATTTATGATGGGTTGCCACCATATATTGTTAGGTGTCACTGGTGGATTTTGGGAGCAATTAGAATAATCTTGATGATCGATCATTCTAATTGTCTGAATCAGAAGAGTTTTGGTCTATTGAAAGGAGTTTCGATGATGTCGATGATGAGATCATGACATGTCTCATTACCATACGAAAATGAACCTAACTGGGTCACACAAATAAGAGTTAGGGTCTGGATGTTATCAATTGAGCTAGCCCAATTTGATTGATTTGGATTAGATCCAATTAGGTTCAAAAAAATCATGCTAGCACATGATTGAGCCTAACTTTCTCCTCGTGTAATCTTTTCTATCTCGACTGAGCCAAATATGATTTGACTCATCCAGAGAACTTTGAGAATGTTTTTCTCAGTCTGACTAGAGCCAGTCTAGCTCAAAAAAGTCTTGTCTTAATTCATGAGATAAATTTAAGACAACACCTGCCAATTCCTGTCACCTGCCATTTCTATTTTAAGACATTGGTCAAACGTTGACTTATGGGTCTTGAACTAAAGGCCACTTAGCAAGAGGTCATTGGAGAGTTTTTATGGAGTGTCCACCTACTAAATTAGGCCTCAAAGTGGGTGCCAAGATCAGATTGGGCATGCACCCCAAGTGGATAAGGATAGAGTCCCATGAGATAAGGACTCTATGCCTTGATCGACTCAAACTGTTGGGCGCCAATCTCACTGTGTTTATCCAGTGTTGGTGCCAACAGTAGGAGAGTTTGGTGGGATTTTTATCTGATATGATTAGATGATATCACTCCATAAATCAAAATTTTTTCAGAATTAATTAGAATTTTTTGATTGGTCGAATAATGTGGCACTGCATGGCGCAGCAGGGTCTATTTAAACCCTATTTGTGCCTAGGGTTGAGAGAATCTACTCAATATCCAGCAAAAGCCTGATATCCCTCCAATTTTCCTTACCCCCTCTGGTCCTCTCTCTCCCCTCTTCACGTCCAAGAAGTTGGGCATCCATCTGGTGCTTGTCCAAGGCATGGTGGCTCCCTGATCAGAAGGCTGCAGGGATTTATCGAGAAGCTGCTGCTCCAGCTTCAGAAGATCTTTTGAAGATCTTCCAGATCAGATCCAGATCTGATTTTTGGAGCAGAGATTCATAAGGAGAAGATGATCTAGATCTTACTTGAGTGGATACTAGTAGAGGCCAGATGACTGCGTGGCTATTTTTAAACCTCGAGCATTGCTGCGATCATCTACAGGGTAATCTAGTTACCCTAGAGGTATTTCTCTAATCCTCAAGTTTTAGATTTAATTTTAGATTAAATATTAGATAATAAGAATCAGATCTAATAGATCTTAGATTTGAAATATCATAAGATAATTTTTTTTTAAATATTCCATCCTAAATCTCATTAGATCTGGAAGATCCTACAAGAAAAAAGCTAGTTTTTCCTTCACCTACTTCCAAATTGAACATATAGACTCTAGGTCAAGCCCTCTTCCACATCGCTTGATAATATGCATAAGATCATAGGTTTGAACACTAAGCCAGTAGTATAAGAACTAATTTTTGTACTAATCGAAGCGACCATCCAGCAATGATACCCGATGTCTGGATAGGTCAAATAATTACAAAGCAACATTCTAGAACCCTGACATATAGTTATCGTATAATTCATTCCTTTGATCTAATGCTTAAGATGACCTCAGAGTTAAACTGTCAAACTCTTGACAAGTTATCCATGTTATGTTTCAATCTCATAAATCCTATGACTGAACACAAGGATTATCCTGATCAAGATTTTACTGAATTGAAATATATCATAGCATTATCTCCTTAAATCAGGAGTAGGTCAATCCCATTTTGACTCACATACAGACTTTACAAGTACTTGACTGTATCCAAAAATCTTCCATCATTGTATTAAAAATACAGATAGTCTGATACCAAAGCACAATGAGTTACTTGCAAGTCATTGTGGTGATCTCAGATTAAAGAAATACTTATATCCATATCCTTCATGAGTAGCTCTTAATAATAGAGCACTCCGTATTTGAATCACTGTTCAGTGAAATATACTTTTACATTTTACCTGTATATTATACCAGTGTCTTCATATTTTTTAGTTACGAGGATAACCAATTTATATGGCACACAACTACCTATACTTGATAAACATTATCATCCTAGTAATAATGCATCATTTGGTCATGAATTAAATTTAAGAATTATTTGATAAATCCTTCTTTATCGATAATTAATAGCTATAAGGACGTCATCATAATAGGAGTTCTAAATAGAAGATGCAAAATTATGATGAGCTTGCTAGAAAATAACTTTTATTAATATAATTCAATTATAATTTATATATAATTGCACAATCATTTACAACTTAGATAATTGGCTTTAGGATACATTCCTAACAATCTCCCACTTGGACTAAAGCCAATCAGAACAGTATCTAATACTCATCTTCAACTTGTGATCATCGAACTCTTTAATTCCAAGGACTTTAGTGAATGGGTTGGTCAGGTTTTGCTTTCCATTGATCTTCTGAAGATCAACGTTATCTTGATCCATGATCTCACAGACAAGGTGATAGCGATGTAAAATGTGTTTGGTTCTCTGATCGGACTTTTATTCCTTGGTTTGAGCTATGGTACCAGTGCTGTCATAGTACAGTAGAATTGAACCATCGAGAGAGGGAACTACTTTAAGTTCAATGATGAACTTTTTTAAGCAAACTACTTCCTTGGTAGCATCGGATGCTGCGATGTACTCCACCTTACAAATAGAATCTGCTACCGTATGTTGCTTAGAAATTTTTTAGCATATCGCTCCACCATAAAGGATAAATATGTAACCAGACACACTCTTGCTGTCATCATGATCTAACTAAAAATTAAAATCTATATATCCCACAAGTTTTAACTTAGAATCTTCATAAATTAACCATTGATTCTTAGTATTTCTCAAATACTTGAGGATGATTTTTACAATCTTTCAATAATTTTTTTCTAGATCAGACTGATACCTACTTGCTACCTATAGTGAGTAGGCAACATCCGACCTCGTACATGTCATGGCATATATAATAGATCTCACTACTGAAGCATATACAATTCTACTCATACACTCTCTTTCTTGTGAGGCTGTTTGATAAATCATATATTTATACATATATTTTATGTATTTAATGGTGCTAACATCTTCAAGAAACCCTAATTTTATACTTAAGTTGGACTTTCTTATAAAATTAAGTATTTTTTAAAATAATTTTGAAAAATATGAAATTAGTACATATTCATGAAAAATAGATGTCGAGTTGATTGATTAATCTAAATATCAAAAATCAAGCCTAGCTTCAAGGAAAGGGATGCCTTGAAGAGAGCCTTGTATCCTCCACCATCACTTCTATCAAGCCTCCATCTTTCTCAAGATCAGATTCAAGAAAGAAAAAGAAGAGGATGTGAGCAAGGTCTGTAGAATACGAAGGAAAAGAAGTCCACCAACCGTCTTCCCGACGAGGCTGCACGAATCAACTTCCAACCCTTGTTATAGCTTTCTAGTTTACTTTCTTTATTCTAGTTTTATTTATTTTCTTTATTAGTTTTTTTTAATATTTTATACTTGAATTCAGGTTCTAATTAATGCAAAAATAATTTTATTCTCTTTAATTTGTTGGCTTTTATTTTTATTACAAGTAGAAGCTAGGATCTAGTTAGTAGATCCTAATATCCGGTTACTTTCTTTTACACTTTTAATTCTTGCTGTGTTTCTCTTAAATTCTTACAACAGGAATTAGATTTTAATTAAGATTTAAATCTTTAAAATTTAATTTTATTATAAATAGATGCTAAGATCTAAATAGTAGATCATAGTATCGAGTTTATCTTTCTGCACAATTTAATTTCTGTCTTTTGTTTATAATTTTGACTCCATTCAATCTTTCTTTTCTTTCTTTCAAAAATCAAATATTTTAAAACCTCAACCCATAGCCTTCTCCATGGATTCGACCCAACTCATTGCTATTTACAAAAATTTGTTTAGGAGCTGGAATTAAATTGATTGCATGATGTCCTAACAACAACATCACGCACATCAAGTTTATGGCGTCGTTACCGGAGAAGGCACTAATTTTAATATTTGATTTTTTTGAATTTTTTTGTGAATATAGCTTACTAATTTTTTTAATTTTTTATCTTTTTTATAGAAAAAATAAAAAAAAAAGAAAAGAAGGATGAAAAGTTTCAAATTGGTAAGATCAATCCTAACCCTAAACTGCTTTCTTTTTTAGTATTAGTTGCTTTATTTTCAAATTAACTTAAAAATCATCAACTTAAACCTAATAAAAACTTCATCACAAGAGTAGAAACTTAATTATTTAGAGGTATTCATCATCTTAGATTTACTTTTGATGATCGTTGGAGACAAGATAAGCTTTCAAGCTTGATTAGTTTCATGCATTTAGTTCCATTGCATAGAATCCCTTGTTTGAACTTGGTTGTGCATCTTCATTCTAAATCGACTTAAGGGCAACACCCAATAACAGGATAATGTAGATATTTTATCATTCTTCTTTAGCTCAAAAATAATCAACCAACATCCGACATTAACCCAAGCTTAATTAAAATTCAGTAGACGTTGACCCCTAGGATCAATTGAGTTCAGTTCGAGTATTGTGGTGAAGTCAGGTGCAAAATAAGTTTAGACTCATCACTGAAATTGATGTCTAAGATAAGAGCTTAAAAAGATTAAGCCTAAGTAGACTCATGGATATTTAATTAGGTCCATTGCAAAAGCATGAGGAGCCTCCCACGATCCCACCTCTTATCTGGCTAGTTGAAGGAAGTGAAATTAGACTTAACTCGCATCTAGACTTATTCACATTACATCGAACTATTAGGTCTAAGTAACCCTTATGTGTCTTAGGTTTAATTATTTGCTAACTTGCTTGTGATCGAAAAAAAAATAAAATAATAGTAATAAATCTGAACCACATACATTAAAGTTTCACACTGATACATGTATGGTAGTAGATCTCTTTTTTCTGACCTAATTGAACCTAATTCTAAAATTGAACGGCTGATCTATATTAAATCCGATAATCAAATGGCTGAAAATCTTAGAGAACCACTTAGACAGATGAAGAAATATTTTATTTTTTTCACCTATAACCCATCGACGTTCTCATTGTTCTATGAGATCAAACATTCAGACTTTAGTCTTAAGGCTAATTTGAACTGGATAGCCCAAAAATTAGATAAAGTCCATCTTCTTATAGATAAATTTCAAGTCCTAGGTCAACAATCTCCTGCACAATATACACCACCTCTCAATTATCAGAAGATCTATTCTATTGTGCTAGATCAGCCCATCATGTGAGTGAATGTCCTATGGCTGCACAGTTTCCACTTTTCATATAAGAACAAGTTCAAGCTACTCAAGGTTACTCCAAGCCTATTAATGACTCATTCTTAAACATATATAATTTAGATTGGAGGAATAACCTCAATATTTCTTGGAGGCCCCAGCAGACTCAGGCTCAGACCCAGATTCCTTCCATGCAAAACTTTCAAAATAGGTCCCAATTCTAAAATTATGCCTATAATAAAGGTCAGCCTAATCTACCTACCCAGCCACCATATCACAATCAACCATCATACCCACCTCTTCAACAGACCAATCTAGCCGATGATAGGTTCAATCAACTCTAACAACTAATTATGATCCAATAGCAATCTATCGCTAGGCTAGAAGCATAAATAGGATAGATAGCTGAATCCACCATGAGAAAAGAGCAAGGTCAGCTGCCGAGCCAACCTGTTGCTAATCCCAAGAATAACCCACCTAATGTGAACCAACAATCTGGACCTAGTCATCAATCTAATATCCCACCTAAAAATTCTCAATTTGAAAATAACAAAGTAATCTCTGAGCTTAGAAGTGGTAGGATTCTTAAGGACTCATATCAAGATCAGGTGAGAGAGGCTAGTACTGATGCTAGCCAAAATATGAACTTAAAAGAAGATGTTAGTACTGAGACTAACCACATAAAAGAACCTGAGTCCGAAATTGGTACTGATACTGATTTTAATTTGAGTAAGAAAGATAAAGAAAAGAAGAGAGTAGATGAGTTATCCGAGATATATAAATCAAGAGTTTCATTTTCTTCGGTCCTAGAAGTCGGTTCTTCCTCTTTAGAATCACCACCTCCTCCAGAACTGAAATCACCTTTGGTCACACTTGAGTATGCATGTTTTGAATTAAGTAACATCCTTTCGGTATGCATTGCATCGAACTCAACTCCTAACTCAAAAACTCAATTCATGAGTATTTTAGAAGAACAACTAGGAGAAATTTTCAACAAACAAGGGTCTGTGAATGGGTTTATAAATTATCTTCTTAGAAAGATAAAATTGACTAAAAATAGGGTCGTGAACTATTTTTTGAAGATTGACAACAAAATACTAAAATTTATCAAAAAAGAGATTGTAGGCCATCTTTCTGAAATTGGCAATACAAAATCATTAAAATTTATCAATTCAATATGCGACACGAGGTAGGTGAGAGAATCAACTTGGTCTAGCTGAAGATGATAAATTTAGTACTTATTGGAAGGTAACCCAATATATAAAATAAAATAAAAAATTTATAAAAAAATTAAAAAAATAAAAATTGTAAAAAATTTTGCAGCCTTCATATTGAAGATGAGCTCCTCCTCCCAGGTTATTTCTCTCCCTATCTCCTTTTTCATTTCTTTCATTCTTATAGTTTGAATATATTTTTTTAACTTGTTTATATCATTAGGGATAATAGTAATTAAGTTAGGGGGTAGGAAAAATCTTTTAAATTTTTTTTTAAAAATCTTTAAAAATTTTTAAAAAATATATTGGATATTGTAAAATTTTTGAAAACTTTTGAAAAATGGTTGAAAAATCTTTTGAAATTATTGAATAAATCATGTGTCAAAAAAAAAAATCCTAAGCAAAATAGATTTGGAAGAAATAATAGAGTTTAAGAGTATTTGCTAATGAATGTAGCGAGTCAAGGAGTAGACTAGTTGATCGAACTCTTAGTAGCCTATTTAGGCCACCTAAAGGCTATGAGCATTTTTAATTGCACATGCACACTGATAAGATAAAGTAGAGGTTGATTATAAGGCCAACTGAGGATTTGATTATTACTTAAAGTAGGTAACTGATATACGTCCCGATTAAAAATTTAAATTTGAGGAAAGAGCTACCTGCTTAAAATAAAAGTGCAAAACACAAAGTATATATGGATTGCCTTAAGATTAGTAACCGGATCTCTGCACCTAAGTCAAATGTAGAGGTTTGCATCAAACAATGGTGGGAAGGCCAGGATGCTTAGCACTACAAAAAAAAAAAAAAGTAGTGTAAAAGCTACCTTAGTTCATGAGCTTAATTTGGGGGTGTATAAAAAATTAACCGAAATAGGTGATAAGAGAAGAAACATTTGTCTTTTACAAGCTAACACCCAAATGCTAAGTTAGTCATCACAAGTACAAATATTATAGATCTTTGGATGTACTCTAAGAAAGCTTCTGAGTAGACTGATTGTGACATCTACTTTTGACACTCAATATCTAGTTAGTGATACTTTCAAACTTCTTGGCTTTCAATCCTAGGCCTATTTTTGTAAGGAAAGATCCTGATGAAATCTGGTAAATAAATATTTATATTTTTTTTACATTGCTAAAGGACTAGCAATGATTAAATTGGGGGGTGTGATAAATCATATATTTATATATATATATTATATATTTTATGTATTTAATAGTGCTAACATCTTCAAAAAATCCTAATTTCATACTTAAGTTGGACTTTCTTGCAAAATTAAGTATTTTTGAAAATAGTTAAAAAAAATATAAAATTAGTATATATTCATGAAAAATAGATGTTGGGTTGATTGATTAATCTAAGTACCAAAAATCAAATTTTACACCCATTACAAAAGTTATGAGAAGTTTAATTTATGTTTCTTTCTTATTTGACAAGTAAATTCAAATTACCGAAGGTTTTGAAACCCTGGAGCCCCAGAACCCTAGCCGGCCATCCACCTTATGAAACCCTAACCCCACACCTTCATTTTGTTGATGCTATCAGCCAAAATAAGAGCTTGGGTGGCAAAAGCAAATAAGGCAATTCTTCATGTAACTACTTCCCAAATTGAAGAGATACAGTCTTCCAAATCAAGAGGGATTTACATAGCATAAATTCAAGAAAAAAATATCAAAAAATCACCAAAGCCTAGGCCTTTTTAAAAGAGTTCATGTTCCAAGTATCAGCATCTAAAAGATTTTGGATGGCACAAAAGAAGAGAGAGAGGGCAGCAACAAGGGCTTTGTATTTGGGTTGTAGCTTCAAGAAAGGGGGTGCCTTGAAAAGAGCCTTGTTTCCTCCACCATCACTTCTATCAAGCCTCCATCTTTTTCAAAATCAGATCCAAAGAAGAAAAAGAGGAGGATACAAGCAAGCTCTGTGGAGTATGAAACAAGAGGAGTCCACCAATTGTCTTCCCAACGATGCTACACGAATCAACTTCCAACCCTTATTACAGCTTTCTAGTTTACTTTTTTTATTCTAGTTTTATTTATTTTCTTTATTAGTTTTGCTTAATATTTTATATTTGAATTTAGATTCTAATTAATGCAAAAGTAATTTTATTCTCTTTAATTTGCTGGCTTTTATTTTTATTACAAATAGAAGCTAGGATCTAGTTAGTAGATCCTAGTATCTAGTTATTTTCTTTTATACTTTTAATTCTCGCTGTGTTTCTTTTAAATTCTTGCAATAAGATTTAGATTTTAATTAAGATTTAAATCTTTAAAATTAAATTTTATTACAAGTAGATGCTAAGATCTAAATAGTAGATCTTAGTATTGAGTTTATCTTTCTGCACCGTTTAATTCTTGTCTTTTGTTTACAATTTCGACTCCATTTAATTTTTCTTTTCTTTCTTTCAAAAATTAAAAATTTCAAAATCTCATCCCATAGCCTTCTCCATGAATTCGACCCAACTCACTGCTATTTATAAAATTTTTTTTAGGAGTTAGAATTAAACTAATTGCATGATGTCCTAACGACAATATCACACACATCATTGTCGGACAATCCTTCTTAGAGAGAGTAATTCTTTGGCCTATCAAAAGATAGCCCTTTTTGAAATTTATCACGCTGAATCATTTCAGTATGATATCAATGTACATGGATTGAGACAATTCAAGCAACCTTTTGGATCTATCTCTATAGATCTTTATCTCTAGGATGTAGGATGCTTCTTTCAAATCTTTTATGGAGAATTATAAAGACAGTCAAAGCTTCATACTTTGTAATGTAGGGATGTCATTCTCAATTAAAAGGATGTCATCCATATACAGTACAAGAAAGATGACCATAGAACCGTTAACCCATTTATACATAACACTCTTCTCCATTCTTAATGAAGCCATATGTTTTGATTATTTTATCAAAATGCATGTTCTAATTTTGTGATGCCTGCTTTAATCCAAAAATAGATTTGTTTAACTTGCACACTTTAGATTCATCTATGGATGTGAACCCATTAAGCTATATCATATACACCTCTTCATCCAGCTCTTCATTCAGAAAAGCTGTTTTGACATCCATTTATCAGATTTTGTAATCTAGGTATGTTGCTATTGTAAGCAAAATCTAAATAGATTTCAGCATTACCACAGAAGAAAATATCTCATCATAATCAATACCATAATGTTGACGATATCTCTTAGCAACCAAAGGGCTTTATAGGTCTCCACCTTTCCGTCTATGTCTCTTTTTCTTTTGAATATCTATTTGCATTCTATGGGTTTTATCTCTTTAAGTGGATCAACTAGTATCCATACACCATTGATCTCCATGGACTCCATTTCAAATTTCATGGTCTTAAGCCATTTCTCAAAGTTGGGCCTCTACATAATATCCATATAGGTGACCAAATCCTCGTTGTTCTTATCAAGTTCAATAGGATCACCATCTCGGATCAAGAAATTATAATATCTATCCAGCTGATGTGGTATTCTACTAAATCTCCTTAATGATGCTTCTTTAACAGGCTCTGAATTTGATTCTCTAATCAAATCTGATTTTGTGTGTCCACTTGATTGTGCTGGTTATTCTACCTATCGAACTTTGTCAAGCTCCACCTTAGTGGCATTAGCTCTTTTACTAAGGAACTCCTTTTTTAAAAAGACTGCTTTAGTGCTAACGAATACATTTTATTCTTCAGCAAGATAAAAATAATATCCCTTAGTTTCTTTTGGGTATCCTATAAACTTACATTTATTAGACCTAGGCCCAAGCTAATCTGTCTTTAAATGTTTGATATAAGCCAGACAACCCTAAACTCTAAGGTGAGAGAGTGTTGGCCTACATCCTGTCCATATATCATATGATGTTTTTGCGACAGACTTGCTCGAAACCTTATTAAGAACATAACAGGCAGTTTCAAGAGCATATCTTCAAAATGAGATAGATAGACTAGCAAATCTTATCATGGATCGAACCATATCTAACAGAGTTTGATTCCTCCTTTAGAACATCCTATTGTGTTGCAGTGTCTCAGGAGGGATCCGTTGCGAGAGAATCTCATTCTCTTCTAAATATGTCAAAAACTCATTGGAAAGATATTCACCTCCTCGATCTGACTGAAGAGTTTTAATATATTTTTTAGTTTATTTTTCTACTTCATTAGGAAATTATTTGAATATTTCAAATGATTCGGATTATATTTTATAAGATAGGCATACCTATACCTAGATAAATCATCTGTGAAGGTAATGAAATAGTAATACCCACCTCTGTTATAAGTGTTCATTGGTCCACATATATCACTATGTATTGGATTTAGAACTTTACTGACTCGTTCACCTTTTTAGTAAAAGATGATTTAGTCATTTTTTCAAAAAGATAGATTTTATAGATCGGTAATGATTCATAATCATTGATTTTGAGAATTCTCACTTGAGTCAACCAGTTTATCCTATTCTTGTTAATATAACCTAACCTATAATACCAAAGATAGATATCAGAGACATCATATAATCTAGGATGTTTGTTAGACGTATACATTACAGTCATAGGCCGTGATAATATATAAATGTCATTTCTTAATTATCCATGCATTACCGCAATACCATTCATAATGATATCACAATAATATTCCTTTATTGAAAAGTTAAAATCATCTTTGGCCAAAAGAACTACAGGAATAACGTTCATAAGGAGTGAAGGACAAAAATGACACTCATTCAAAATGATAATTTTAGACTCAAAGAGAAGTTAGATAATTTCTAAAGCTAGAACACGAATATGACTTCCATCTCCAACATTCGAGAATCTCTCGCTAGCTTCGAATCTTCTACTGACCTAAAGTCCCTGCAGTGAATTGTATATACTAATAGGACTTTCAGTATCTAATATTCAGATAGTAATATCATAAATAAAAAAATTATAAGGTATTATCATATAATTATCTAGACCAGAAACTGCTTGCTGCTTTCTCTTGTTAAGTTTGTTTGGATCAAGAGAAGCAATATACCGAGGATAATTCTCTTCCAGTGATCTAGCTTCTTACAATAAAAGCACTTTGTCTATGTTTGGTCAGTCTTGGACTTCTTGGTCTGAACGGGCTTAGATGCTCTAGCACGCTACACCTTTTTCTTATTCTTCTTCTTTCCTTTCTTAAAGGGATAATGCCCAGAAGAGAAACCACCCACTATATTCACTGGCTCCTTGTAGAGCTGTGATCCTTCTTAAAGATCTGTAGTAACCACAGCAAATCACAAAGAGCCGGTGATCCTTCTCAAAAGTCTGCAGTAATCCCAGCAAACCATGGTAATTTACTACGGACTTAGTCATTCTGTAATGACTAAGGAAGGGTAGGTAGGACTTGGAAAAAGAATTTAGAATCACATCTTTTTCTAGCTGCTCATGCAAGAAAAATCTGAGCCTACTCAGATGCTCAATCTGTTTAATCATATACAATACATGATCAGTGACAGACATCCCTTCCCTTATCCGAATGTTGAAGATAGCACAAGATTGTTGCCCAGCTATGCAACCCAAGAGAGGGGGTGAATTAGGTTTTTAAAATTTTAAAGTTAATTTAGAACTACGAGGATTAAATAATAATGAGCAGGATATATGTAGAGAGTAATTTAAGCAAAGTATAGAAATTAGATGTAAGAATGCAAGAAGATAAAAAAAATTTAGAAAGAGAGCAAGTAAGCACAACATAAATAAACAAGATTTATAGTGGTTCGATGCCAACCTTGCACCTACATCCACTTTTCAAGCTCCTACTTGAGAATTCAAATCCACTAAACTATATTCAATCAAGAATATAACATCGGTACTTCCGACTCTAGCTATCTCAAGCTAGAACACTTATTTTATGAATACAAGCCAACCCAATACAATTCGATTCAAGGTTCAGACCAACTTTTTCAAGTTTTGGAACCCTTCCAAAACTAAAGATCAAGACAAAACAGAATATGTGAGTTAATCATATGAAAATATAAATTTAGCTCCTTTAATGAGCAAATAAAACTTTAACTATATTTTACAAAATAAGAAGAAAGCTTTTGTGATTTTCCTCAAAGTGGTTGAAGACTTGAATGAGCTCTTGAGGGGTTAGTGAACTTGAATTGAAAGCTTCTTTTGCTTGAAGAGGTCTTTTTGCTTAGGACTAAAATGAATGCTTGAGTCTCTTCAATCTTTCTTCTTTTTTCCTCCTTTAAGTACCTTTATAACTTTAATAGATGGTAGAGAAAAATCTGGACTGAAATAGAGCCGTTGGAGATCATTAAAAGAGCATTAAATACTGTCAAAAATAATTGAAAACTAGCCATTACGGAAGTTTCCATCACAGAGGATCGACTCATGGGGTTGACCTCTGCACAGGGGTCAACTCATAGGGTCGACCTCTGTGGCACAGAATAGAAAACCACTATTCTGTATTTTTGGCCTGCAAAGCAACAGAGGTCGACTCATAGGGTTAACCCCTTTGGATGTGCCAGCCAAAAATAGCATGTCGTTCAGTCCCTTTTGACAGGAGTCGACTCATAGGGTCGATCCAATTCTTTAAACTTGAATTTTTCTCAACATATCTATCCAAAAAGTATGAAATTACCTCCAATAGATCATAAATCTTCTGTTCTCGCTCTTGAGGCTTTCGAATCAGAACTTGATAAAATTATGATTTTGCCCATGAAATATAATAATTTTTTTTTCAAGCCAAAATCATTAGTAACCCCTCAAATGTATTGCAATTATCAAAATCAATTCATGAAGCAACAATCTCTTCCTTTTTGATGATGACAAAATACTTAAGTAAAAGCAAAACATAACATATATAAAGCATTAAACAAGAATTTCAAATTAATGAAGATGCATCACTTAAACATTATAGCCAATTATTTGAATAAAATACATCATGAGTAGTTTGAAGATTAGTATTAAGATAGATTATAAGATTATTTTCTTTTGACAAATTTTCTTTGACAATTTTGCTTATGGCTCGATTTTAGATAATTTTACTTATTGCTCGATTTTATTCCTCTACTCTCCTTTTTTGACAACATCAATTAAGATTATTACTCTCGCTTTTTAAGAAAAAAATGAAAGAGACTCCTCCTCACTATAGAAATCATAAAGGATATTTTAATTTACTTATTTAGAGGATATTGCCATTCATAATATTTCATTAGCACATATATAAGGCATTTTTCATATTACATAATTAAGATATTTCAATTAATGCCATTCATAAAAATCAATCCAAGGATATTCATAGAAGTTAAAAGTATATATATATATATATATATATATATATATATATCCAAAATGTGACATAAGTGTCACATTACATATGAGTCAAGTCAAAGTACATAGGCCATACAAAAATCATGGATAACAAAAAAATACAACTGTCCATGAGCCAATCAGCCAACACATACAAAGGCCATAAGTAAGATCCTAGACATAAAAGGCTAACTATGCTAGATCTAATAGATATCATGGCTAGAGGGATCAAAATCTGAAGAGTCAGAGATATGATGAGGAGTCTCAGGATCAAGGCCACGAGCACGTCTTTGACCTCATCTGCCTCGGCCATAGGTAGAAGTACCGGCACGAGCAGAAGGACGAGAAGATCCTGGAGCCTGGGAAGCTATGGATTGTGCTAGGAGAGAAAGTCTGATGGTGTCCAATTGTTCTACAGCTCTCATCATGGACTGCATCAAGGCACCAATCTGAGTAGAGACAGTCTCACTGGAGCTCGTGATCTCTCTCCTCAAAAAAATAAATCTACCCTCCAAAACTTCTCGAAGTCTAGCCACCTCTACAGACAGATTGGAGACCTCTGTGATGTCCTCATGGGCTGGAGATGGGCTAAGACTAATATCTATCTCTGCAAATCTAGAACTCTGTCCGTCAGTCTCATAATACATCCCTTAAGCTTCTCAAGTCGTACAGACTGAGCTGTGAGCATCTGAAAGATAGTAGAGATATAAGGGATCAAAGTCTGGTCTGAGTCAGCCTAAGATATCGACCTTTGAGCAAAGACTGAGGTGGCAAACTACTGAGATAAAATGGAGGCAACACGCTGGGACATCAACTCAATCTGATCATCTGCAAGTCTGAACTCTGAAGGATGTACCCTACTCCCTGACTGTGGAACTGAAGCATACCTCCTCACTGACTCTAAGGGACCAGTCTCGTGATCAGATGCGAACTAAATATCAGAAGATGCTCTGTGATCACGAGGAGGTGAAGATGGTCTCTCCTCCTCTGCTCTCTCTTCAACACCCTTCGACCAACCACCATCAGTGTTTAAGAAACCCATGCGGTGTAGTGTGTGGTGGTTGATGGTGTCAGAGTGTGATAATTTGGTGACTGCCTCCCCCTCAAAACAGACTTTGAACCTCCTAAAGACCAGGGTGAGTGCTATACCATAAGGCAAGTGAGCCTTAAGACCTATTCAGGGTCTCCCTCATGGCCTCAAACATCAAAGCAGGAAGATTCAAGGGGGTCTGGGTGATCACATGGTACATGATACAAATATCCCTACCAGATAAGAGGTCATGCCTACCACTCCTAGGGACAAAAAGTTTGGTAACCATGTGATGCAAAAGCCTCATTTCAACTGAAAGAATTTTTACTTCTAATTTATTCAAGTTTTCAGTAAATGCTCTTCCTAAAATAGCACTTAATCCTTCTTCTTTGATTGGGAGTTCCATATGAGTATAGCCTTCACAAGGCAAGTGTAAGATTTGTCCCAAGTATAATGGATCAAGAACTATGTTAATCCCTTTCACTAAGGATTTTACTATTCTATTACAATAACTCAAATTTAAGTAAAATTCTTTGACCAAATCAACATAAGTATTTTTCTTTAATAAACAATATAACTCCCATTCTTGATTTTTAATCTTTGATCCAATAGAGAATCCTTCTTTTTCAAAAAACTTGAAATCTATATTCTTCTCAAATTTTACTTTTCGATTGGAGAGAGGTACCTTGCTTGGACTGAGTGGAGACTATGAAGAAGCTGGAGCAAGACCTAAAATTGAAGTTGGAGTAGAAGAGAGCTCGACAGTTATTCTTTTTCTATGCACATTTTCCTCTAACCCTCGAATAGATTTTCTTCTCTATGGTAGATTTGATTTGGGAGCCATTTTGGATAGAAGAGACTTGCAAATAGCTTAGGAGAGTTATGAGTGGTAGAGTGGAAGAGATTTTTAGAGAAAAAGCAAAGATTTTGGGGAGATAGACCATCGGTTTGGAGAAAAGGGTTTGAAGCTAGGGTAAGCTCGAACCATCCAAATGAAGAAGAAAGAAAAGAGAGATTTAAATCTTAAAGGGGTGATTTAAAGGAGAAAATCTGGTGGGAAGAGAGATTTTGAGATGAGAGTGGAGAGAGAGGTGATCTTGGTCGGTGGAATGGGGAAGACGAACGACAAAGGGGTCGGCTCTTTGCAATCGATGAAATCCCAATAAAACAAAGCCCGATGCATTTTAATAAAAAATTATAAGTTTACCCTAGGGTCGACCCTGGGGGTCGACTCATGGTAAGGAAAATTTAAAAAAGATGATGAAAAAATTTTGAAAAAGCTTGTAACTTGAGGGAAGGGTGTCCATTTGAGAGATTGATCAAATGAAGGATAGTTTTGAGCATTTAAAAAAGGAGAGGTATGAAATTAGCTCAAAAATAAATTGGTTCAATAAATTTTTGGTAAATTAAACTTGGAATCAGAAAGATACTCAAGCTGAAGGATCAAGAATTCCTAATTCTCTCCTAATTTCACAAAATCTATCTTCACTTAAGACCATGGTAAAGATGTCCGCCAATTATCTTTCAGTACATACATAATCAAGAATTATATCTTTATTTTGGATATGTTCTCTTATGAAATGATATCTAATTTCAATATATTTTGATCTAGAGTACTCAATTAAATTTTTAGTTAGATTAATAGCACTTGTTGAGTATAAAATACCCACAGCCGAAGCCCTCAGCAGAATCAGCTCTAGGAGGACTTCGCCCGGACTCCCACGGGAGCCGGGCTTCGTCCTCAACCTCAACTACCGGTAAGCCTCGTCCGGACTCCTACGGGAGCCGAACTTCGCATCTAACTTTAATTGAAGGAAGATTCTGCCCGGACTCCTACGGGGGCCGGGCTTCGCCCTCGACTCCAACAGCTGCAGACAGACTCCGTCCGGACTCCTACGGGAGCCGGACTCCGCCAACAACTCCAACCGCAAGTAGACTCCGCCCGGACTCCTACGGGAGCCGGGCTCCGTCCTCGACATCAACTGTCGGTAAGCCTTGTCCGGACTCCTATGGGAGCCGGACTTCGCCTTTGACTTTAATTGCAGGAAGACTCCGCCCGGACTCCTACGGGAGCCGGGCTTCGTCCTCGACACCAACGGCTGCAGACAGACTCCGTCCGGACTCCTACGGGAGCCGGACTCCGCCGACAACTCCAACCGCAAGTAGACTCCGCCCGGACTCCTACGGGAGTCGGGCTCCGTCCTCGACATCAACTGCCGGTAAGCCTTGTCCGGACTCCTACGGGAGCCGGACTTCGCCTTTAACTTCAATCGCAGGAAGACTCCGCCCGGACTCCTACGGGAGCCGGGCTTCACCCTCGACTCCAACGACTGCAAGCAGACTTCGTCCGGACTCCTATGGGAGCCGGACTCCGCCAACAATTTCAACCACAAGTAGACTGTGCCCGAACTCCTACAGGAGCCGGGCTCCGTCCTCAACATCAGCTGCCGGTAAGCCTTGTCCGGTCTCCTACGGGAGTCGGACTTCGCCTTTAACTTCAATTGCAGGAAGACTCCGCCTGGACTCCTATGAGAGCCGGGCTTCGTCCTCGACTCCAGCGGCTGCAAGCAGACTTCGTCCGGACTGCTACGGGAGCCGGACTCCGCCAACAACTTCAACCGCAAGCAGACTCCGTCCGGACTCCTACGGGAGCCGGACTCCGCCAACAACTTCAACCGCAAGCAGACTTCGTCCGGACTCCTACGGGAGCCAGACTCCGCCAACAACTTCAACCGCAAGTAGACTCCGCCCGGACTCCTACGGACCCGGGCTCCGTCCTCAACATCAGCTGCCGGTAAGCCTTGTCCGGACTCCTACGGGAGCCAGACTTCGCCGACAACTTCAACCGCAAGTAGACTCCGCCCGGACTCCTACGGGAGTCGGGCTCCGTCCTCAACATCAGCTGCCGGTAAGCCTTGTCCGGACTCCTACGGGAGCCAGACTTCGCATCTGATTTTGATTGCAGGGGATTCCGCCCGGACTCCTACGGGAGCCGGGTTCCGCCCGCAACTTCAACTTCAAGAGGACTCTGCCCGGACTCCCACAGGAGCCGGGCTCCACCCACGACCCCAACCGCAAGGAGGACTCCGCCCGGACCCCTACGGGGGTCGGACTTCGACCGCTGTCGAACTTCAGCCGATGGATCTGCGCCCCCTGGCAGGCCACAAAAATGGCCACGATCCTGCTCCACTTCCTGCGGCGGATTCTGCGCAGCTCCATCGCTCCCTGACAGGCCGCAGTAACGGTTGCAACTCTGCTCCACTTCCTGTGGTGGATTCTGTGCAGTTCCACTACTCCCTGGCAGGCCACAATAACGGCCACAATCCTGCTCCACTTCCTGCGACGGATACCGCACGATTCTCCCATCCACTGGCAAGTCAGGACAATGGACGTCGCTCCACTCCCCGCGACAGACTCCACGTGGCACGCCCCAGTGATAGCCACGGGTCCACTCCACTACTCTGTGCAACAAACTCCGCCTGACCCTGGGCAGCCCACTGCCAGACGGTTACAGATATCGCTATCAGGCTACTGCCCCTCCGCCTATAAAAGGGGGGCCCCAGATATGTTATTCGATAAGCTCTCATCTTTTTTATCTCAAAACTCTGCTAAATTCTCCGTTCAAGCACTCCATTCTTGTTGAGGCAGAGAACTGACTTGAGCGTCGGAGGGTCTTGCCGGAGCAACCCCACCTCCGGTTTAGACTTTCTTTGCAGGTCCCGACAGCGACCGCGACTTCCTCAACTCCAGCTTCTCCGGCGCAAGTGGGTTTTTGCACCAACAGGATTGGCGCTAGAGGAAGGGCTGTGTCTTCGCAATACCATTGTTCTTAAAGGAGCGCTCAACGGATCCACTTCCGGCCATCTTTTTCGGCACCCACTCCTCCTTCCCTCATCTGATGCCTTCTCGCGAGGCCTTTGCACAACTACCTCCGGCTATGGTCGCCGATAAGGAGTGGTCGGATGACCGGCCTCTGCCGGATTCCGTCAACGCCATCTCGGGGGAATCCCGACGGGAGGCAACCAACATACCAGCTGCATCCCCCAAACGGCAAAAAGTTGAAGAACCCATAACCTTTACCGAAGAAGACACCCATGGAGTCCAATTCCCTCATAACGACGTGGTCGTAGTTTCCTTGAATATAGCGAATTACGACGTCCATCGCATTCTTGTCGACAACGGAAGTTCGGCCGACATCTTGTTCTACGACGCCTTTTCAAGAATGTCCGCTCTTGGCGGTCATCTGAGACCGATTTGCTCCCCCTTGATAGGGTTTACCGGTGACGCCGTTCCGACGGAGGGAATGATAGCTTTGACTGTGGCCGCGGGTCAGTATCCCAAGCAGTCCAGGGCTCTGGTGAATTTCTTGGTGGTAAAGGCGCCATCCGCCTACAATGCAATCCTTGGCTGACCCGGCCTCAATGCTCTCAGAGTTGTCGTTTCAACCTACCATCTGAAGTTGAAGTTTTCCACCAACCAGGGGATCGGAGAGGTCCAGGGAGACCAAGCCCTGGCCAGACATTGCTACAACATCGCCTTGCAAAGAAGCGATCGGGCTGACCCCTATCCCGTCGATGGATTGGATGCTCGCGACGACCTCACCGAAGAAAGGGGCGGCCCAATCGAAGATCTGGTACCAATCCCCCTGAATGATGGGAACGCGGAGCATGTGGCGTTAATTGGCTCCAACTTGGGGGAGGAGGTGCGAACGCGTCTTATTGATTTCCTACGAAGGAATGCAGATGTTTTCGCTTGGGTTCCGGTGGACATGCCGGGGATTGACACGGAAGTCATGGAGCATCATCTGGCAGTCGATCCGAAGCATCGACCGACAAAAGAAAAAATCCGAGGTCATGCCCCGGAGAGGCAGAAGGCGATAGCCGAGGAAGTGGATAAGCTTCTCAAGGTCGGATTCATTAAGGAAGTCAATTATCCTGATTGGATTTCCAATATTGTTTTGGTCAAAAAAACAAACGGCAAGTGGAGGATGTGCATAGACTTCAAAAAGCTGAATAAGGCTTGTCCAAAGGACAGCTACCCCCTTCCCCGAATCGACCAATTGGTGGATGTGACCTCAGGCCATGAGCTCCTCACCTTTATGGACGCGTTCTCCGGCTATAATCAAATTAGAATGGCGTCGGAAGATGAAGAAAAGACAGTTTTCATCACTAATCGCGGCCTTTACTGTTACAGGGTCATGCCATTCGGCCTCAAGAATGCGGGCGCAACCTACCAACGGCTGGTGAACAAAATCTTCAAAGAGCAGATCGGCCGAAACATGGAGGTCTACGTGGACGATATGCTTGTAAAAAGTAAGTCTTCCAGAAATCATATCGCCGACCTCGAGGAAACCTTTGATGCTCTTCGAAAGTATAGAATGAAGCTGAACCCAACTAAATGCGCTTTTGGGGTAACCTCAGGAAAGTTCCTGGGCTTCATGGTATCAGGGCGTGGGATTGAGGCCAATCCAGAGAAAATTCGCACCATCCAGGAGATGACCACCCCAAAGTCGATCAAGGAGGTTCAGCGCCTCACAGGGAGGATAGCGGCTCTTAATCGCTTCGTCGCGAGATCGGCCGAACGTTGCTTGCCCTTCTTTCAAACCCTCAAGCAGCCGAAGAATTTTTGTTGGACCTCTGAGTGCCAACAGGCGTTCGAAGAGTTAAGAAGCTACCTTGGCTCACCCCCGCTGTTGGCAAAGCCTGAACCTGGGGAGGAACTATTTTTGTACCTAACGGTCTCTCCCATGGCCCTCGCGGCCGTCCTTGTCAAAGAAGAAGCGAAAGTCCAGCGACCGGTCTACTACGTTAGTCGCGCACTGAGGGATGCCGAGACCAGGTACACCAAATTAGAAAAACTGACTTACGCCTTGTTGATTGCAGCTCGGAGGCTCCGACCCTTCTTTCAAGGGCACACCGTGACACTACTCACCGACCAACCAATCAAGGCGGTCCTGCACCGGGCAAATACCTCCGGGAGGATGGCGAAATGGGCGATCGAGCTCACGGAATTCGACATCAATTATCGACCCAGGCCAGCAGTGAAGGCCCAAATACTGGCAGATTTCATAGTAGAGTGTACCATCCCAGAGGAGGCTGAACTTGAACAAAGCAAAGGTGACGACCTGAAGTCCCAACCAAACTCCCCCAACGAAGAGGCTAATCCCTCCGATCGCTTTTGGACCCTCTATGTGGATGGATCTTCCAACATGTCGGGCGCAGGCGCAGGCCTGATTTTGGTCAGTCCAGAGGGGGTCATCGTGGAGTACGCCTTGCGTTTCGAGTTTCCCGCAACAAACAATGGAGCGAAATATGAAGCTCTGATCGCAGGACTAAGAATCGCCAAAGAACTGGGAATAGGTCAACTTCGGGTACACAGCGACTCTCAGCTGGTGGTGGGGCAAGTCAGTGGGAATTACGAAGCACGGGAAGACAGTATGGCCAAATACCTTGAGAAGGTAAAAGAGCTCGCTCCCACCTTTAGCGACTTTGACATTAGACAGATCCCAAGGCTGGAGAATACCAGAGCCGATCTTCTCTCCAAGCTGGCGACATCGGCTCCGGCCGAACTACCCAAAGGCGTCCTCTTTGAAGTTCTAAAGCACCCGAGTATAGAAGAATCACGGCCCGTAATGGAAATTGACCACGAACCCAGCTGGATTGATCCCCTGATAATCTATCTCAGAGATGGAGTCCTCCCCCAGGATGCGAAAGAAGCTCGGAAGCTCCGAAATCAAGCCTCCAAATACCTCCTTTATGAGGGAAAATTGTACAAGAGATCATACTCTTTACCCCTCTTAAAATGTCTCCGGCCCTCGGAAGCTGACTACGTCTTGTGGGAAGTACATGAAGGAATTTGCGGAAACCATTTGGGAGCTAGATCTTTATCCCACAAGTTGCTCCGCCAAGGATATTACTGGCCAACGATGCATCATGATTCGATTGAATATGTCAAAAAGTATGATCGATGCCAGAGATACGCCAACATCCAGAGACAGCCCACCACCGAACTCACACCCTTGAGTGCCCCATGGCCTTTCCACAATGGGGGATGGATATCCTTGGCCCTTTTCCCATGGCATCTGGGCAAAGAAAGTTCCTCCTCGTAGCGATCGACTACTTCACCAAATGGGTTGAAGCCGAACCACTGACGAAAATCACAGAAGCAAAAGTACAAGATTTCGTCTGGAAGTCAATCGTGTGTAGGTTCGGTCTGCCTAGAACCCTAATCACTGATAATGGATGGTAATTTGTGGGAGCAAAATTCGCCGAATTCTGTGAAGATCTAAACATCTCCCACAACTTCACATCAGTAGCCCATCCCCTGGCGAACGGCGAAGCTGAGGTGACCAACAGAACCCTTTTGCAGGGGATTAAGACAAGGCTTGAAAAAGCAAAGGGAACTTGGGTGGACGAGCTTTATCATGTGCTATGGGCGTATCGAACTACCCAGAGGTTACCTACGGGGGAGACTCCCTTTGCTTTAGCCTTCGGTACGGAAGCCGTCATCCCGATCGAGCTTAAACTCCCATCGGCACGAGTCGTGGCATTCGACGAACACCAAAATTCACAAAGTCTTAGAGCCAACCTCGACCTGCTGGAAGAAAGATGGGAGATCGCTCAGGTTCGAATGGCAGCCTACAAACAGAAAGTTGCTCGATATTACAATGCCCGGGTCAAGAACAAAGCCTTCAAAGCAGGAGATCTAGTACTTCGACGAGCTGCTGTCTCGCAACCTCAGGACCGGGAAAAACTCATCCCAAACTAGGAAGGACCGTATGAAGTCAAAGAAGTAGCCCGGCCGGGAACTTATTATCTTAAGGAACTCGGAGGAGCCGACCTCCCGCGACCGTGGAACTCAGAAAACTTACGGATGTACTACCAGTAACTTCGTTTTAATCAAAAATTGCATACCCATATGTCTTTGGACAATTCAAACAAACTGTATCAAAAACAGAAGGGCAACCTCGTCTAGATAAAGTCGAAGGCCCGGTTCCATTTAGACCGGATGGGGGGAGAGGCCTTGCAACGCCCATATGCGTCCCCACAGCCCTGTTAGGGACAGGAGGAGAACCTCGCCCTAACCTGAGCAAAGTCGAAGGCCAGGTTCCATTTAGACCGGATGGGGGGAGAGGCCTTGCAACGCCCATATGTGCCCCCACAGCCCTGTTAGGGACAGGAGGAGAACCTCGCCCTAACTTGAGCAAAGTCGAAGGCCCGGTTCCATTTAGACCGGATGGGGGGAGAGGCCTTGCAACTTTCATATGCGTCCCCACAGCCCTGTTAGGGACAGGAGGAGAACCTCGCCCTAATCTGAGCAAAGTCGAAGGCCCGATTCCATTTAGACCAGATGGGGGGAGAGGCCTTGCAA
This sequence comes from Elaeis guineensis, assembly GCF_000442705.2. Taxonomy (NCBI): domain Eukaryota; kingdom Viridiplantae; phylum Streptophyta; class Magnoliopsida; order Arecales; family Arecaceae; genus Elaeis; species Elaeis guineensis. The sequence continues at coordinate 42,252,332 of NC_025997.2, forward strand.
CGCCCATATGCGCCCCCACAGCCCTGTTAGGGACAGGAGGAGAACCTCGCCCTAACTTGAGCAAAGTCGAAGGCTCGGTTCCATTTAGACCGGATGGGGGGAGAGGCCTTGCAACGCCCATATGCACCCCCACAGCCCTGTTAGGGACAGGAGGAGAACCTCGTCCTAACTTGAGCAAAGTCGAAGGCCTGGTTCCATTTAGATCGGATGGGGGGAGAGGCCTTGCAATGCCCATATGCGCCCCCACAGCCCTGTTAGGGACAGGAGGAGAACCTCGCCCTAACTTGAGCAAAGTCGAAGGCCCAGTTTCATTTAGACCGGATGGGGGGAGAGGCCTTGCAACGCCCATATGCGCCCCCACAGTCCTGTTAGGGACAGGAGGAGAACCTCACCCTAACTTGAGCAAAGTCGAAGGCCCGGTTCCATTTAGACCAGATGGGGGGAGAGGCCTTGCAATGCCCATATGCGCCCCCACAGCCCTGTTAGGGACAGGAGGAGAACCTCGCCCTAACTTGAGCAAAGTCGAAGGCCCGATTCCATTTAGACCGGATGGGGGAAGAGGCCTTACAGCACCCTAATGTGCCCCCACAGCCATGTCAGGAACAGGAGGAGGACCTCGTCCTGACATGAACAAAGTCGAAGGCCCGGTTCTTTTAGACCGAATGAGGGGAGAGGCCCTGCAACGCCCATATGCGCCCCCCAGGAGGAAAACCTTGCCCTAGCTTAAGCAACTTCGATCGGTGGTAAACCCAGCCCGGACTCCTACGGGAGCCGGGCTCCGTCGCCGACATTGACTACAGGACAGCTCCGCCCAGATTCCTACGGGAGTCGGGCTCCGTCGCCGACTTCGACTACAGGACAGCTCCGTCCGGACTCCTACGGGAGCCGGGCTCCGTCGCCGACATTGACTACATGACAGCTCCGCCCGGACTCCTACGGGAGCCGGGCTCCGTCACCGACATTGACTACATGACAGCTCCGCCCGGACTCCTACGGGAGCCGGGCTCCGTCACCGACATCGACTACAGGACAACTCCGCTCGGACTCCTATGGGAGCCGGGCTCCGTCGCCAACCTCGACTACCGGTAAGCTTCGTCCGGACTATTACAGGAGCCGGACTCCGTCGACAATAGCAGTTGTCGGTAAGCCTTGTCCGGACTCCTACGGGAGCCAGACTTCGCCTATGACTTTGATTGCAGGAAGACTTCGCCCTGACTCCTACGGGAGCCGGGCTCTGTCCACGACGCCATGGAAGGCTCCACTCGGACTCCTACGGGAGTCGGACACCAACCGCAACATCAACTCCGAGAGGACTCTGCCCGGACTCCTACGGGAGCCGGGCTCCGCCTGTGACTCCAACCTCAAGGGGGACTCCGCCCGGATCCCTACGGGAGCCGGGCTCCGTCGCCAACTTCAACCGCCAGTAAGATCCGTCCGGACTCCTATGGGAGCCGGACTTCACACCTAACTTTAATCGCAGGAGGACTCCGCCCGGACTCCTACGGGAGCCGGGCTCCGCCCACAACTCCAACTTCAAGAGGGATTCTCCGTCCGGACTCCCACGGGAGCCGAACTTTGCCTCGGCTTCAGCGGAGAAAAACTCCAAGTGAAAAAGGAAGGCAATGGATCGCAATAGTGACGATTGAAAAACAAACAGTGACCGAGGTATAGAAAACCCTGTCACAGCAAGGATTGGGACTCCCGATGGGAGTCCCAGCTTTCAAGGAAGCTTTCGACACAAAATGGGACAACTCACTTAGGGTGACAGAGGCTCGGATCCCCAAATTCAAACCCTAAGAGGGACCCCAGGCCCGAATGGCCCCGGGCGAGCCTGCTGCCATTGACGGAAAAGATGGGTTGGTGCAATAGCAATCGGGTACCTTCGAACGACGTAAAAATTGAAAAGGAGCTCGGCAAATGGCAATCCAATACAAATAAAAGGGACCACCAATGACCTTAGGATGTCGTAAAAAAAAAAAAAAAAAAAAGAGAAAAAAGAAAAAGGGGAAAAAAGAAAAGGAGGAAGAGAGAAGAAAGAAAAATAAAGAAGTTCGACAGACAACTATTCAATGCAAGACGCGGACGAGGTAACAAAATCTCCTTTTCATTTTTCAACTAACAAGATGCACGTTACAAGACCCGGTGGGCCAGAAAAAAAAATATACATCATTGCAAGTCTCTCGAACACGGTTTGGGAAAGAATACACCGGAGGCCGCTTCAAGCTGCAAACTTCTCTTCCCATTTCGTGTCCCGTGCGTGTGGCGGGCCTATCGGCTTTCGCCCCACCTTGCTTCACCCCACCTCCGAAGTCCCAACCTCAGGGGGAAAAGGATGGGATAGATTCCCGAGGGCAGTAAGGGCAACGGCAGCGACGATGAAGACCTATTTCAAGAAGAATCGGAGTCACCCTGGGGGCAACGGTGGCGCCAGAGATATGCGAATACTCCGTGGTAGCCACCGTCCAAAACGCTCCGGCAAGGTCGGCATGCGCTACTTCCACCGTCCCCGCAACAAATTTTACTGCCCCACCGTCGACACCGACCGCTTCTGGTCCCTCGACCCCGACGGCATCAAGGATCCCACCACAGCTTGTGACGACAGCTCTGCCCTCTTGACCGGTATCACCCCGCCTTGCTACTCCAAAATTCTCGGACAGAATACCTTTACCGGCGGCCCCCGTTATTAAACCCCTGTTGTTGAAGGAATTCTTCCTTGAGCCCCCTTTGAAACGACGGGGATCCTCACCGGCCGCTGTTCTCCTCCTCGCCTTCCTCCAAGCCCTAGACATCCCTTCGAGGATGGCCTCTGGGGTAGAGGACATGGCGTGGGAACCCCTTAGAGAAGAATCGGGGGGCTGAAGATGGCAAGGACCGGTGCGGGGGAAGTAGCTGAGTAGCTAGGCTCTCAGACGAAAGAAAGGTGCCGTCCTCTCGACAGAATGAAACCCCGAAGGAAGAGTAGGGGGTTTAAATAGCTAGCGGATTTTAGCGCAGTTATGGCAGCGGGTGTACCTAGGCCAACTGAGGCATGCCACGTGTTCCGCATGTCCCCCTCATCGCTATCAAGGATTGACCGTTCGCAAATTTCCGTAGCGTGATGCTTGGGATCGCATTTCGGCAGGGGTTCCGAAAAGACTCTTCAGGTCACCTTAACCAGAAAAAGAGCTCCGACATGCACACATTTAATGCCAAAATATCTGGGAGCGGCGGTACGCAGGATTCGAGGGGACGTTTCGGCTGTGCCCATCTCTCTGTACTTCCTTCATTCGAAATTCGAACTCGGAAGTAGGGGGACTGGTGTTGAGTATAAAATACCCACAGCCGAAGCCCTCAGCAGAATCAGCTCCAGGAGGACTTCGCCCGGACTCCCACGGGAGCCGGGCTTCATCCTCAACCTCAACTACCGGTAAGCCTCGTCGAGACTCCTACGGGAGCCGGACTTCGCCTCTAACTTTAATTGAAGGAAGATTCCGCCCGGACTCCTACGGGGGCCGGGCTTCGCCCTCGACTCCAACAGCTGCAGACAGACTCCGTCCGGACTCCTACGGGAGTCGGACTCCGCCGACAACTCCAACCGCAAGTAGACTCCGCCCGGACTCCTATGGGAGCCGGGCTCCATCCTCGACATCAACTGTCGGTAAGCCTTGTCCGGACTCCTACGGGAGCCGAACTTCGCCTTTGACTTTAATTACAGGAAGACTCCGCCCGGACTCCTACGGGAGCCGGGCTTCATCCTCGACACCAACGGCTACAGACAGACTCCGTCCAGACTCTTATGGGAGCCGGACTCCGCCGACAACTCCAACCGCAAGTAGACTCCGCCTGGACTCCTACGGGAGCCAGGCTCCATCCTCGACATCAACTGCCGGTAAGCCTTGTCCGGACTCCTACGGGAGCCGGACTTCGCCTTTAACTTCAATCACAGGAAGACTCCGCCCGGACTCCTACGGGAGCCGGGCTTCGCCCTCGACTCCAACGACTGCAAGCAGACTTCGTTCGGACTCCTACGGGAGCCAGACTCCGCCAACAATTTCAACCACAAGTAGACTCCGCCCGGACTCCTACAGGAGCCGGGCTCCATCCTCAACATCAGCTGCCGGTAAGCCTTGTCCGGTCTCCTACGGGAGCCGGACTTCGCCTTTAACTTCAATTGCAGGAAGACTCCGCCCGGACTCCTACGGGAGCCGGGCTTCGTCCTCGACTCCAGCGGCTACAAGCAGACTTCGTCCGGACTGCTACGGGAGCCGGACTCCGCCAACAACTTCAACCGCAAGCAGACTCCGTCCGGACTCCTACGGGAGCCGAACTCCGCCAACAACTTCAATCGCAAGCAGACTTCGTCCGGACTCCTACGGGAGCCGGACTCTGCCAACAACTTCAACCGCAAGTAGACTCCGCCCGGACTCCTACGGGAGCCGGGCTCCGTCCTCAACATCAGCTGCCGGTAAGCCTTGTCCGGACTCCTACGGGAGCCGGACTTCGCCAACAACTTCAACCGCAAGTAGACTCCGCCCGGACTCCTACGGGAGCCGGGCTCCGTCCTCAACATCAGCTGCCGGTAAGCCTTGTCCGGCCTCCTACGGGAGCCGGACTTTGCATCTGATTTTGATTGCAGGGGATTCCGCCCGGACTCCTACGGGAGCCGGGTTTCGCCTGCGACTTCAGCTCCGAGAGGACTCCGCCCGGACTCCCACGGGAGCCAGGCTCCACCCACGACCCCAACCGCAAGGAGGACTCCGCCCGGACCCCTACGGGGGTCGGACTCTGACCGCTGTCGAACTTCAGCCGATGGATCTGCACCCCCTGGCAGGCCACAATAACGACCACGATCTTGCTCCACTTCCTACGGCAGATTCCGTGCAGCTCCATCACTCCCTGACAGGCCGCAGTAACGGTCGCATCTCTGCTCCACTTCCTGTGGCGGATTCCGTGCAGTTTCACTACTCCCTGGCAGGCCACAATAACGGCCACGATCCTGCTCCACTTCCTGCGATGGATACCACGCGATTCTTTCATCCACTGGAAAGTCACGACAACGGACGCCGCTCCACTCCCCGCGGCAGACTCCACGTGGCACACCCCGGTGATAGCCACGGGTCCACTCCACTACTCTGCGCAACAAACTCCGCCTGACCCTGGGCAGCCCACTGCCAGACGGTTACAAATATCGCTATCAGGCTACTGCCCCTCCGCCTATAAAAGGGGGGCCCCAGATACGTTATTCGATAAGCTCTCATCTTTTTTATCTCAAAACTCTGCTAAATTCTCCGTTCGAGCACTCCATTCTTGTTGAGGCAGAGAACTGACTTGAGCATCGGAGGGTCTTGCCGGAGCAACCCCACCTCCGGTTTAGACTTCCTTTGCAGGTCCCGACGGCGACCGCGACTTCCTCAACTCCAGCTTCTCCAGCGCAAGCGGATTTTTGCACCAACAGCACTAGTGTTATCACATCTTATAGGAGTTTCATTGAGTTTGATGCCAAAGTCTTCAAATTATTGCTTAATTCATAAGATTTGAGTACAGCAACTTTCAGCTGTAATGTATTCGACTTCGACCGTAGATAGTGCCATCGAATTTTATTTCTTGCTAAATCAAGAAATTAAGTTAACTTTAAAAAATTGACAAGTTCCACTAGTACTTTTTCTATCTAATTTACATCCAGAAAAATTGACATCTGAATATCCTATTAAGTCAATTGATGAGTCCTTAGAATACCATAATCCTAGAGTTTGTGTACCTTTTAAATATTTAAGAATTTTTTTAACTATATTTAAATATGATTTTTTTAGATTTGATTGAAAGCATGCACATAAATAAACACTAAACATAATATCTAGTCTACTAACAGTTAAATACAATAAAGAACCAATCATGCCTCTATAAAGTTTTGAGTCTACATTTTTACTTCCTTCATCCTTGTCAAGCTTACATGATGGGCTCATGGGTGTACCAATTACTTTGGATCTCTCCATTCCAAATCTTTTGAGTAGTTATCTTATGTACTTGCTTTGGATGATGGAGATCCCTTCCTTTGTTTGTTTGATTTAGAGTCCGAGGAAGAATGTAAGTTCTCCGATCATGCTCATCTCGAACTCTCCCTGCATGAGCTTAGCAAAATCTTGACAAAGAGTTTCATTAGTAGACCCAAATATAATGTCATCAACGTATATTTGTACAAGTAAGATATCATCATGATTTCTTTTAATGAAAAGGGTTGTATCTATATTTTTTCTTAAAAAATTATTATTAAGCAAGAATTTACTTAACCTTTCATACCAAGCTCTAGGTGCTTGTTTAAAATCATATAAAGCTTTGTTTAATTTGAAAATATGATTAGAAAAAGCATGATTTTCAAAATCGGAGGATTGTTCTACATATACTTCTTCAGCAATATAACCATTTAGAAAAGCACTTTTGACATCCATTTGGAATAACTTAAAATTCATAAAGCATGCATATGTAAGTAAAAGTCTAATTGCTTCTAATCTGGTAATAGGTGCAAAGATCTCATCAAAATCAATTCCTTCTTCTTGATTATAACCCTTTGCAAGCAATCTAGCTTTATTTCTAATTACATTTTTATGTTCATCTAATTTATTCCTATATACCCATTTTGTGTCATTACTGGATAATTTATAGGTCTTGATACTAAAGTCCATACATTATTTCTTTCAAATTGATTAAGTTCTTCTTGTATTGCATTGATCCAATTATAGTCTTTTTCAGCTTCATCTATGGTTTTAAGTTCAAAATGAGAAACAAATACAAAATGATTGTATGCATCTCTAAGTGAAGAACGAGTTCTTACTCCATGTGTAGGATCACCAATGATTAGTTCTTTGGGATGATTGTGATCATATCTTCATTCTTTGGATAGATCATTTATACCTTGAGGTTGTTCTTGTTGTTCTTTACCTTCATCATCTTGTTTGTTTTCATGTTCTTCTTCATTTTGAATTATTGAGTCTTTTAGGGTGAGCTCCTTCATTCCTTCTATAAAAGGACCTGCATCATCAATACCTTCATTCTTCCTTGAAGGAAGATCATTTGTCTAATCAAAAATAATATGTATTGACTCCTCTACTACCAAAGTTCTTTTGTTGAAAACTCTAAAAGCTTTGCTAGAAGAGGAGTAACCAAGAAAAATAGCTTCATCAAATTTTTCATCAAAATTTTCTAATCTTTCTTTACCATTATTCAAAACAAAACATCAACAACCAAAAATATGAAATAATACAATGTTTGGTTTTTTTTCTCTCCAAAGCTCATAGGGTGTTTTCTTTAGAATTGATCTAATTAAAGCACGATTTAAAATGTAGCATTTTGTGTTAATTGCTTCCACCCAAAAGTATCTTGAGAGATTGCTTTCACATAGCATGGTACGGGCCATTTCTTCAAGAATTCTATTTTTTCTTTCTACTATCCCATTTTGTTGGGGTGTCCTAGGTGCTGAAAAGTTATGGTCAATGCCTTTTTCATCACAAAACTTTTCAAAATCTTGATTTTCAAATTCGATTCTATGATCACTTTGAATATTTTGAATTGAAAAACCTTTTTCATTAGTAACTCTCTGATAAAATTTAGAGAATACATGAAAAGTTTCATCCTTATGTGCTAGAAAGAAAATCTAAATAAAACGAGAGAAATCATCAATAATTACAAAGTCATAATATTTTTCACCTAAACTAGTAGTTCTCGTGGGTCCAAAAAAATCCATGTGCAATAATTCTAATAGCCTAGAAGTTGAAGCAATATTTTTAGATTTGAATAAGATTTTTATTTGTTTACCCAATTGGCATGCATCATAAATTCTATCCTTTTCAAAATTCAATTTAGATAAATCAGTAATCAATTTTTTTTTAATAAGTTTTGAAAGAGAATGCATGCTAATATATATAATCCTACAGTGTCAAAATCAACTAGTCTCATTAATTTTGGCATTCAAGACTACTAGGCATTGCAAGTTTATCTTGGAAAGATCATTCAAATCTACCATATAAATATTACCATATCTATATCCAACAAATTTAATACCTTCATCATTGGGACTAGTTACTATGCATAATGAAGATTCAAAAATAACTTTGTACCCTTTATCACAGAATTGACTAATGCTCAAAGATTATGTTTCAAACCATCTACTAATAAAATATTTTCAATATACTTGGAGGGAGTGATACCAATGTTACCTATATCGATGATCTTTCCTTTGCTATTGTCTCTAAAGATGACCATCCCTCCATCTTTTGCATCAAGTGTGATGAATTGGGATTCATCACCAGTCATGTGCTTGAGCACTCACTATCAAGATATCATTTTTGATTTGTTCCTTGGGATGCAAGACACATCTGCATGCAAAAATCAAGTTTTCACTTTAGGTACCCAAGCTTTCTTGGATCCTTTTTGGTTAGTCACCGTGGTTCCTTTTGGAACCCATATTTTTTTCACACTAGAATTTTCAGATTTGTTAGAGAAACAAGTATAGGATTTGTGTCTTACTTTACCATATTTAAAGCAAGTAATATTTGAAAACTTGTTGCTTGATGAGTTCGCATAGATGTTTTTCAAAAATTTTTGTTTCTTTAAAGGGTTGTAGTCAAGACTGGCTTTATCATAAATGATCTTTTGATTATCAAGTATCATTTGAAGTTTAGTTAAACTAAGAGTGAACTTTTCTATCATAGATTTTAACTTAACAATTTCATTTTTCAAGTTTAGATTTTCTTGTGTCAAGATCAATTTTTCATTTGAAATAATTTTATTTTTTTTTAGTAAAGATTGATTCTTTGATTTTAATTCTTTGTTCTTTATCCCTAACTTCTTTAGATCATCAACTAGATCATAAAATGCTTCTTGAAGTTCTTCGTAAGTAAAGTCATCAGGAGTTTCAGCGTTTACCTCATTTTCATATACCATAAGGCACAAGTTGGCTTGCTCATGTGAATCTTCTTCTTCGAAGCTTGATTCATCACTATCACTCCATATAGCCACCATAGCTTTTTTCTTATACTTCTTGGGACCCTTCTTAAGTTGTAGACAATTGGATTTAAAGTACTCTGGCTTCTTACATTTATAACAAATAAGAGGTTGCTCCTTATCCTTCTCCTTGCTATGCTCTCCTTTTGTATGTGGCCTTTTCCTCATCCCTTATTTTCTTTTCTTCAAAAATCTTTTAAATTTTCTAGTGATGAGGGCCATTTCTTCATCTTACTCTTCATTTTTTTTTTCTTCAGATTCATCGAGTTGAGTAATGAACTTGAGGGTGATTGTCCTCTTCTTCTTGACATCTTCTTCTTGATATTGTTTCATGCTTAGCTCGTGTATCATTAGCGATCCTAGAAGCTCTTCCAAGGATAAAATATTCAGATCTTTGGCTTCTTGGATTGCGGTCACTTTGGCCTCCTACATCCTTGGTAAAGACCTAAGAATCTTTCTCACAAGATTGCTGTTAGAGTAAGACTTATCAAGACTTTTTAGATCATTAATAATATCCATAAAATGAGTAAATATTTCAGTTATTGATTCATCATGCTCCATTTTAAAGAGTTCATATTTATGCACAAGCATGTTAATTTTTGATTCCTTAACTTGATTAGTGCCTTCATGTGTTACTTTTAATCTATCTTATATTTTTTTAGCTGACATCTATGTTGAAATGCGATTAAACTCATTAGCATCTAAAGCATAATATAAAATATTCATGGCTTTAGCATTGAGTTGAGCCATTTTCTTGTCAACCTCATCCCATTCTCTTTTGGGTTTGGTTGATTCTACACTATCAATTATCTTAGTGGGTGTGTATGGTCCATTAACTATGATACTCTACATATCATAGTCAAGTGCTTGAATAAAGATTTTCATCCGAGCTTTCTAATAGGTGTAGTTTGATCCATTAAAAAGTGAAGGTCGGTTTGTGGACTGCCCCTCGGCTAGTGAAGCACCAACTTGAGTTGCCATAGATCTTTGATTTTTCGATAGTTAAATCAAAAAAGGGCTAGAGCATCGAGCTTTGATATCACTTATTGCCTAGCTATGCAGTCTAAGAGGGGGGGTGAATTAAATTTTTAAAATTTTAAAGTTAATTTAGAACTACGAGGATTAAATAACAATGAGTAGGATATATGTAGAGAGTGATTTAAGCAAAATATAAAAATTAGATACAAGAATGCAAGAAAAAAAAATTTAGAAAGAGGGCAAGTAAGCACAACATAAACAAACAAGATTTATAGTGGTTCGGTGCCAACCTTGCACCTACATCCACTCTCCAAGCTCCTACTCAAAAATTTAAATCTACTAAACTGTATTCAATCAAGAACACAACGTCGGTACCTCTGACTCTAGCTATCTCAAGCTAGAATACTTATTTTTTGGATACAAGCCAATCCAATATAATTCGATTCAAGATTCGGACCAATTTTTTTAAGTTTTGGAATCCTTCCAAAACTAAAGATCAAGACAAAATAGAGTATGTGAATTAATCACATAAAAATACAAATTTAGCTCCTTTAATGAGCAAATAAAATTTTAAATATACTTTACACAATAAGAAGGAAGCTTTTGTAATTTTTCTCAAGGTGGTTGAAGACTTGAATAAGCTCTTGAGGGATTGGTGAATATGAATTGAAAGTTTCTTTTACTTGAAGAGGTCTTTTTGCTTAGTACTGAAATGAATGCTTGAGTCTCTTCAATCTTTCTTCTTTTTCCCTCCTTTAAGTATCTTTATAGCTATAATAGATGGTAGAGAAAAATCTGGACTGAAATAGAGCCGTTGGAGATCATTAAAAGAGTATTAAATGCTATCAAAAAGAACTGAAAACTAGCCATTATGAAAGTTTCCGTCACAGGGGGTCGACTCATGGGATCGACCTCTGCATAGGGGTCGACTCATGGGGTCGACCTCTATGGCACAGAACAGAAAATCACTGTTCTGTATCTTTGGCCTGCATAGCAACAGAGATCGACTCATAGGGTCGACCCCTTTGGATGTGCCAGCCAAAAATAGCATGCCGTTCAGCCCCTTTTGACAGGAGTCAACTCATAGGATCAACCCAATTCTTTAAACTTGAATTTTTCTCAACATATCTATCTAAAAAGTATGAAATTGCCTCTATAGATCACAAATTTTCTATTCTTGCTCTTCAGACTTTCGAATCAGAACTTGATAAAATTATGATTTTGCCCCTGAAATATAATAAATCTTTTTTCAAGCCAAAATCATAAGTAACCCCTCAAATGTATTGTAATCATCAAAATCAATTCATGAAGCAACAAAGATGTTTTGTACCTCTCAACATCATCAGGAGTGCCAAAGGACTCGTTCAACACTTAAAGCATTTCCTTTGGTTGAGCATCTTCAAATTTATGATTGAACTCCTCGTTCATAGCCACCCGCATGATGCAACACATAGTGGTTCAATCATTGAGCTACTTCTGGTAAGCATCTCTGACTGCCCCATGAGGGTTTGGGGTGGGCTCCTTAGGTGTCGTCGGATCTGTAAGTATATACAAAATCCTCTCATACTTCAGGATAATCTTAAGCTTTCGATACTAATTATCAAAATAAGATCCCATAAGTTTATCACTATCCAACAGTGATCAGAGCGACAATGTGTTAGCCATTACTGCATAAAAGAAAATACAAGACCTATTAATATATGAATTATTTAATCCTAAAGACTTCAACTTTAGTCTAAAAGTTCTACCACTATTTTATATAAATTGGTAGCCTCTATCTTTAATTCAAAAAATTAGGTTAATTCTTTAGCAGGTACTAGAATCCACATAGACTACACATTGGCCCGAGTGTGGCTCAGCCAACTCCTGTGCATCTAAGGGTAGCTTCTTAACCAATTGCTTCTCAAAATAATTTCTCATAATAATTTTACCCCAGGCTCTTCTTCAGCAAGCGTGTGGTGCCTCCACTGAAATCTTGATTAGGTCCAAGCATTAACATGACTTTACTTAGTATATCTGACTAATGAATGATTAAGCCCAAGTGTGGCTCGGCCAACTTGATTACCCACTAGAAAGTCACACCTAAGTCATCATATCATGAATGGTAATTCAAATAGTCAAATAACACCAAGCGTGTGGCACCTCCAATGCTTAACTAGACTATTAGGCCCATTACCATCCACCTTAATGGAAGACTATGAACTTATTAACCCCTTAACATTGTCATTTTAAGGATCTAATAATTTAGAGCATTTAATTATATGTTTTAGAGTCAAGAGAAGAAATTGACCAACAATTTGAAAATCCTCCCACTAACTTCACCAAGCCATCAAAAAGGATTAAGAACAAGCTGGTCTAAAGATATCTAAATCAGTCATACTGATTAATCTTAATGGTATGGGTTAGCTCAAATCATCAGGCAACCTAACTTAAAACTCAATTGATCAAGTTAGCCGAGTAATGAGATCGGTGGGAGGATCTACCAAAGCTTACCTTAGGCACTATCGAAATAGCCAGATAAGCAGGCTGCCAATTAAAAACCACCGACTGAATTGCCAAACTTATCCTAGATACTAGTTGGTCAATAAGAATTAATCAGATCAGCCTTTTGATCCAAGTCCAAACCATTGAGCCACAATCAAGGTCTATTTGTTAAAATCAAAATATTGACTTGATCAAGCTACAACTATTGAGTTTGATCTAGAAAAATCTTGACCTCATCTAATTTAACTCTTGATTAGATTTAATCAGTTTCTCAATTTGGTCCATATTATATTTGATTCTAATCCTAGGTCTAACTCAATTGAATAACCTAATTTGAGCTAACCCATAGCCCCATGATTTATAAAATATCTTAAGATCTTTAATTCTTAAATTTAGATCTATTAATTTTATATCTTAATTCTCAATTAAATGTATGAAATCATGTATTGAAATAATTTTAGCTATAAAACTATTTTACAAAAGTTTCATGCAAAATTTACATCATATGTCATAAAATTTTAGATTATGAAACTTATTTTTGGATTTGAATATTTTGCATAAATTAGCAGCAAAATAAATCATAATTCCCTTTTTAGATCCTATCTAAATTTATTCATATTTATAAATTTAATAATTAAAATAATTTTGATACTCTTTTCACTGTTTTTATTCATGAGATGAGATCACAGCGATACCCCTACATGTCATAAGAGAACCCATCGAATGGGCAAGAGAGGGACTTTAATCCCTACTTCTTATTATGACTGGATGGCTATGGTGATTAATTCAATCCGAGCACTAAGCTACTAAGACAAGTAATCATATCATAATCATTTATCTAATCCTATTAGATCAAAACAAAACATCACCAAAAATTATGCATCTAATCCTATTAGATCATAACATAACATCACCAAAAATAATTCAGATCTGAACCTAAATTTATACATCATATGAATAATTCATTTCAGATCTAAATATGCATAGAAATCTATTATAAAATTAGACCTAAACATGAATTAAAATTTGATTTAATAATAGGACTGAAATACCTAAAATTCTGTTCAAAACAGAACTAGAAATCTGTTCTGAATAGGTCTGAAAATCTATTCAAAAATAGAGCTGAAAATATCCAAATAAACTGTTCAAAATAGATCTAATAATCCATTTCAAAAATAGATTCAAGAAACACATTAAAAATCTATTCTAAATAGATCTAAAAATCTATTCAAAAATATATTTACAAGTCCTTGAAAAAATCTGTTCAAAATAGATTTTGAAAACCTGTTAAAAACATATCCAAAGTTTTATAGAAAAAAATATAAAATCAGATCTAATTTCTATTCATTAAGATCTGCTCAAAATTAGATCAAAATTTTAAGAAAACTAGATTAAAATCAGATCTGATTTCATAACAGAAATCTGGTCAAAACTAGAATTAAAAACTTGCATACATGATTACTATCAGATTTTAATTTGCATTCAGATCGGAATCTGGCTCTGATACCAGTTGAACGAAAAAAGCTTTCAATCTGAATCCAAATTTAGATTAAAAATTAGAAAAGATGATAGGTTTCAGATTTAAAATTTTAGGGATAAGATATCGTTATACCTTCTACGCAGCGGAAGAAATTGGTTTCGGATATCCTGAATCTACTTCACAAGAGTCACAAATGCCACTCCTCTACTTTGCTCGCACATCTCACTCTAGGCAAGAGAGGGGATGAAATCCTGGACATCACACCAAAGAGGAAGAAGTAGAGGAGGGATGGCATGGAGGAGGAAGAGGGGCATCTTGATCAAATCCCATGCCCACCTTTTTTTATTTTGTGATGTTCTCACAGTCTCATGCCAATTCTCATCGCCCCTTTTTATGGTTTGTCATACAAACCTGATATGGCATGTTGTCAAGGGATAAGTGCCCTAATTTGAATCCAATTCAAATTGTATTTTATCTCTAAAGAGACCCAAGGAGGAGGGGAGGCGCTAAACTTGCACCTCCTCATATTGTCGCACACACAAGAGAAGGGGGTGGGATTTCTTAGCACCCCTTTTCCCTATTGTTCAGTCAACATGAGAGAGAAGCCTAGGGTTTTCAGGGTTAAGTGATTAAATCAAATTTGGTTCCAATCCGGGCTCAATTCGAATCCGATTCGATCTTGATTAGAATCATATTCAAAAAGCTATTGATCCTAATTTAATTAGTTAAATTTCAAGTCTAACTTGGATGATTGAACCCAATTGACCTTTAATAAAATTGAGCTTAATTAAATTAAATTTGATTTAAATTAGTTAGGTCTCAAATCTAATCCTATTATAGATCAGACCTTGATCAGAAGTTCAGTTCAAATTAGGACTCGAACTCAATTCTCTCAAATTCTTTGGATCAGAAATTAATTTATATTCATCCTCAAAATTAATCCTACATCTCATACCCAGTGCTAGCTGGACATAGCCAGTATTTAATTTCATATGATCCAAAACTTAATTCTCAATTAAGTCACTTGATAATGTACGTGACTTCATAGGTTCGAACACTAAGCCGATAGTATAGGAACTAATTTCTATACTAATCAAAGTGATCATCTAGTAATGATATCCGACATCCGAATAGATCGAATAATTGCAAAGCAATATTTTAGAACCCTAGTATATGGTTATCGTATAATTCATTTCTTTGACCCAATGCTTAAGATGACCTCAGAGTTAAACTGTCAAACTCTTGACAAGTCATCCGTATTATATTTCAACCTCATAAATTATGTGACTGATCATAAAGATTATCCTGGCCAAGATTTTACTAAATTAAAATACATCATAGCATTATCTCTTTAAATCAGGAGCAGATCAATCCCATCTTGACTCACACATAGACTTCGTAAGTACTTGACTATGTCCAAAAATCTTCCACACTGTATTATAAATACAGGTAGTCCAGCATCAAAGCACAGTGAGTTGCTTGCAAGTCACCATGATGATCTCAGATCGGAGGGACACTTACATCCATATCCTTCACGAGCATCTCTTGATAATAGAGCACTCCACATTTATGTCACTGTTCAGTAAAATGTACTCCTACATTTCACCTGCATGCTATACCAGTATCTCCACACTACTTAGTTATAAGGATAACTAACCCATATGGCATACAGTGACCTATCTTTAATAAATATTATCATCCTAGTAATAATGTATCATTTGGTTGCAAACTAAATTTAAGAACTATTCGATAAGTTCTCCTTTATCGATAATTAATAGCTCTAAAGACATCATCATAAAAGGAGTTCTAAATAGAAGATACAAAATTATGATGAGCTTGCCAGCAAATAACTTTTATTAATATAATTCAATTACAATTCATATACAGTAGCACAATACTATTTACAACTTAGATGATTGGCTTTAGAATACATTCCTAACATTTGATCCCCTCTTTCATCAAGCAAAGGGATGACAAGTCCCTTTAAGATTATGTCGACCACTTCAACACGGCAACCTTAGAGATCTGCAACCTAAACCACTTGGTCATGATATCAACCCTAAGGGGGGGCTGAAGTTGTGTAGCTTCTTCTTCTTCTTGTTAAAGAGGTTTCTCGAGGACTATGTCAAGCTTCTGGTCTTGGCAAACAAATATATTAATACTAAAGAGGCTATAATAAAACGAAGAAAAAACAAAGCCGACAATAAAGAGAAAAATAAAAGAGCTAGAGATGACTTGGACGAGCTCCATAAGAAGCCTAGAAGAAATGGGGGGAACTCCTAGTGATCAAGGAGTCTTTTTTAAATATTTGATAGATACACAACTTTCAAGACCTCCCACAGACATATCCTGATGGACATCAAGGATTAGAAGTACATCAACTGGCCGAGGAAAACAAAGCCAAATGCCCATAAAGACACAAAGAAATAATGCCTGCTCTATGGTGACTACAAGCATGATACCAAGTACTACTATAAGCTGAAGAGAGAGATTGAAGCTACCATCAAGCGAGGCTTCTTCAGTGTATACATTCACCACCTGCAAGACAAAGATACCTTTGATTGGGAGTAGCCCACCCTCAAGCTGCTGCTCAATAGCTAGCCCACTATTGGGATAATCAACATGATCATGGGTGGACCAGCAGCCAGCAACTCCAACTCATATGCAAGAAAGCCCCATGCTTGTGTACTCCAGACCAGAAGCCTAGCACCAAAGAGACAAAGGTTGGATAAGGTCTCCCTCTTGGACACCTATGCCAATGGCGTCCAGACCTCCCATAATGACACCATTATAGTTTTCTTAACCATTGCTAACTATGATGTAAAACACATTTTGGAAGCTTTGTGGATGTCTTTCTTTATGATGTCTTTTGTAAATTGAACCAACTGAAAGTTTGACTTTAGAAAACTAACTCTCCTTTGGGCAGGATTCTCTAGAGATCTAGTCTTCATAGAAGGCATCATTGTTAGAAAATATATCCCAAAAGCCAATCATCAACCTGTTGACGATTGAGCAACCTTGTATTATAATTAATTTATTAATAAATAAAATATATTTTTGATATTTTCATCACAAGTTTTCATCTTCTAATGAACTCCATTGTTGTGATGAAATTCTTAGGACTATTTAGGTTCGATAAAGAGAGAATTTATCTATTAGTTCTTAAAACTGTTCACAACCAAATGATAGGCTATTAATAAGGATGACAACTTCTATCGAGCATAGGTCGCTATAGGCCATATGGATTGGTTGTCCTCTTAACCAAGGAGTGTGGAGACACTGGTATGGCATATAGGTGAGATGAAAGGGTACATCATCATTGAACGTGACCAATTTTAGAGCATTCTGCTGTTGAGAATGTCTCTGATGGGATATAAGTATAAGTGTCCCTTAGACCTGAGATCGCCTCAGTGACTTGCAAGCAACTTACTGTGCTTTGGTACTAGACTAACTAAATTTTTAATTTAGTGATGGAAGACTTCTGGGCATAGTCAAATACTTACAAAGTCAGAGTGTGATCAAGATGAGATTGACCACTCCAAGAGTTGGAGAAGAATGAGTCGCTGTATTTCAATTTAGCAAAACCTTGGCCAGGGTAATCCATCAGATGGATTTGATATTTTGAAATACAATGTGGACAACCTGATCAGAGTTGACAGTTGAACTCTGAGGTATCCTATGAGCATTTTGGTCAAGGAGATGAATTATATGGAAACTACATCCGCATGGATTCTAAGGATGTTGTTCTACACATTCGACCTATCCGATCGTCGGGTACCATTACTAGATGGTCACTTCGATTGGTATAAAAATTTATTTCTATACTACTAGCTTAGGTTTGGACCTATGAGGTCACACATATTAGAGTTCATGATTCGATCGAATGGTTGATCAATGATTAAGAATCGTTCTAGGGTTAAACGATCAATACGATTGACATTTAATCTAGTGCAAGTATTACAGGAGGATCGATTTGTAATTTGATAGCTAATTGGCTTAATTTGATTAAGCCAATGGACTAAAATTAAGTTTAATTAAATATAATTTAATTAAATTTAGTTTAGACTTGATTGGATCAAGTTCAATTGGTTTATTGGATAAGCCAAGTGCAAGAAAAAACTAGTCCTAGTTCAATTAGGATTTGGATCAACCTAATTTTTAATTCGATTAAAAAATTAAATCAGATTTAAATATAATTTAGTCTGATTAAATTAGATTCTTAATTAGGTTAAGACCTATTTTACTTGGATTAATTTGGTTTTGGTTTGATTTGGTTTGAGAAATCAAATTTGAACAAGTCATAGATTGAACCCTAGTAAGACTAGGATTCCACCTTGCACCACCTTAGCCCCCCACGCCCACTCTCTCTTATTTTGTGTCATAAAACTTTCTCTCCCAGACCTTCACACATGCCTAAAGCTTTTCACTCTTTCTCTCTTACATGGAATGTGGTTGTGGACCAAGTCAAAGTAGGAATTACTTTAGATTTCAAATTCTATGAGATAGAATTTTAGGGAACCAAAACTCTTTTCTTATGGTACTAATTTTTCTCAAATTTTTATTGAGATTTTTGTGGCTTCTATGGTACATATTGTGCACCCTTTGCTGGTGGTCCATGACAGAAAAAGAAGGAGGGGGCACCCAAGAGTTGGGCACCATTTGTCTTGTCCTGTTTTGATTTTCCTTGACTAGGTATTTGACCTAGACAAGGACTCTTCATATCTCATTATTTAAGATAATTTTTTTTTTTAAATTTTTATGAATTATAGAGAATTGAGAGACCTTTGGGGCATGTGAAAATTATGGATAAATAGTGTTGGAGCATGGAGATATAATAGACACAAAACTAGGTATCTAGGTGAGGGCAAAGAGAAGAATAAGAGGGTCTTCTTCTAGGGTTACTGAGTTCACCTATTCTCTTTCTCCATCTGTGAGTTTTCTGAGAGTGTCTCATATCTAAAACTCCTTCTCTTACTTCACATCTTTAGAAGTGTCCAAATCAAGAAGAAGGAGGCATCTGATCGACCATCGAAGAAGAATCAGCACAGTACTAGCATACTGTGCTGATTTTCTGGACCAGAACTTCTGATCGTGATTCGTGGGCTCGTGTGGACAACTCCTAAAGGTCGGATGCATGTGCGGCTCACAACATCATCATCAATTCTGGATCAGCAAAGTTAGAACGTCTAACTTGCAAGGTAATAGATCTGATCTATTATATTTTACATTCATTAGATGTAGTATAGAAACTTGTTGATATGATCAACATATAGTTCTTGCTCTTTATATTTTAATTTTTGATTTAATATCATGTAATAATCATATAATAAGATCTTAGATCTAAGGATTCTTTAATTTTATAAGATAAATTTTGATTTATTTTAATCTTCCGCTGCCTGATCTTGAAAAAGTTTCAAGATCTAACCCTGAAACCCTAGATCTGATTCCTTCAATTGGTATCAGATCCTAGATTGTTTATTACATAATTATTTATACATACTTAGATTATTTCTTAGATTAGATCTAATTTATAATCTGATTGTTAAATCTAAAATTAAAATTTTTAGATCAATCACGAACTGTAGGTTGTCCTGCTGTAAGGTGTACCCCTTATAGTGCAAAGTTTGTCCTAGTTCATGTAGATCTATCTTTAATCATAAATTTGTTAGATGTGATCTAGATTAAATTTATGATTTTTTAGATTTAAAAAATATTTAAATCTAAAATAATATTTCTTTGTTAATAATTTTCGCACAAAAAATCATCATATATTTGTCTGAAAAATTTATGCAATTTAAAGTTGAAATTGTTTCAATTATATGAACCTATTTAGATTAGATCTAAAGTAGTTTCATGCTTATTTCACTTGCATTTTGATTATGAATCAAACATGCAACTTGGTTGGTAGAACCATGTTGTAAAAATATTTTACAAATATGAAAATTATTTTTGAAAAGTCGAACCCCAACCCTCAGCCTAAAACTTAATTGAGAATTAAGAAGTTGTTTGATTAGGTTCTAGGATTGTGAATTGAAGAACCTAAGACACAAACTATAACATATTGGGTTAATGGGATAGTGGAAATTAGGTCTATTAATTAGGTTAGACCTAAGGTTAGATTAAAGATGGACTTAATTAGAGAATTGACTAAATCTAATCAATTGTTGTCTTAGATTAGGTCAAGGATTCTCTAGATCAATTATAATAGTTGTAGTTGGTCAAGTCTATGTCTTTAACGAGAACCAAATGGACTTGATTCTTGGCTAAGCGATCTAGCACGAACTGTTAGGTTGATCTAATCGAAACTAATTAAATCAGTTAGTGTCTAAGATAAATCAGACCGGTGATTTTTAATTGGCAGCCTGCTTACCTGACCATTTCTGATGGTGTCTAAGGCAAGCTTTGGCAGACCCTCCCACCGATCGAACTTATCTGACCTCTTGGTGAAATTATATTTTGATCGGATCACTTGACTATTCGAGTTGACCCATGTTAGCTAGGTAAATTAGTGTGACTGATTTAGGTGCTCCTAGACCAGCCCTTTTAATGGTCTCCCTTAAGCTGACTTGATGAAGCCAGTGGGAGAATCATGATAAGCTGGTTTATCTGATCTCCTCCTCTAAATCAATTAAATCTTCTAAAATTATTAGATCCTTAAAATAAAATAGTTATGGTGATAACTAGATCATAGCCTCCTATTAAGTGGATGATAATGGGTCTATCAGTTGGATATCATTGGAGGCCCAAAGGCCTGGTGCTTATCAGCTAATGGAATTGTCATTCATAATATGATTTCTTGACTGCATCTTTCTAAATGGTTGTTAGGTTAGCCAACCAAAGTTGGACCTAATCATCCATTGGCTAGATGGGCCAAGTATGGCCATGTTAATGGTTGGACCTAACCAGACCTTTTCAGTGGAGGCCAAAGCCTACTGATTAGGGACTAGGATAAAATTTAAATTACAAAAAATTATTTAGAAAAATAATTGATTATGAACCTACTCTTAAATGTACATGGGTTGGCCAACCAAAGTTGGGCTTGTGTGCAGTCTAAGTGGATTCTAGTACCCACTAAGGAATTAGGGTAATTCCTCAAATTGGAGGTAGAGGCTATCAATTCGAATAAAATAGTGAGAGAAATTTTTTGATTAAAGTCCAAATCTTTAGGTTTAATGAACTAATTACTAATTAGATTATAATTTTTTTTAGTGCAGATATGGTCACTTTCCTATCGCTCCGATCATTGTTGGACAATGATAAGTTGGTGGGATCCAACTTCGATAGCTGGTACCGAAAGTTGAAGATAGTCCTGGAGCATGAACGGATCCTATATGTGATAACGGATCCTGCACCTGAGGAGCTAGCTGCCAATGCACGTGAAACAGTCAGAGATACTTACCAGAAGTGGCTCAATGATCGGATCACGGTACGCTGCATCATGCTAGCTACCATGAGCAACAAGTTCAATCGCAGATTTGAGATGGCTTAGCCAAAGGACATGCTTCAAGTGTTGGAGGATGCTTTTGGGACAACCGATGATGTGGAGAGGCACAAGACTAGTTGTGCCATCTTCAACGCCAAAATATGGGATGGTATTTCTGTCACTGATCTTGTATTGTACATGATCGAGCTGATGGAGCATTTGAGCAAGCTTGGCTTTCTCTTACATGAGCAGCTTGAGAAAAATACAATACTAAACTCGCTGTCCAAGTCTTATCTCTCATTCCTCACTCATTATAGAATGACAAAGCCTGAAGTAAACTACCATGGGTTACTGGGGTTGCTTCAAAACTTTGAGAAGGATCACCAACTCCACAAGGAGTCGGTGAACTTAGTGGGAGGTTCGTCTTCTAATTTTTGACCCTTTGAGAAAGGGAAGAAGAACAAGAAGAATAAAGTGAAGAAGGTGCAAGTTCAGGCTGGGACATCAGTGCAGGGCCAGACCAGAAAGATCAAGCCCGATAAGAGTCAAACTGAATGCTTCTTTTGCAAGAAGCGGAGGCACTAGAAGAAGAACTGTCCTCAGTACATTGCCTCCCTGGATCTGAACAGGCAGAGAAAGAAGCAAGCTATTGCTGGGCAAGGTATTTATATGATAACTCCTTGTAATTTTTCTATTTGTCATATAATTGACTGGGTATTGGATACCGATAGCCCTTACCATATTTACAATTCATTGCAGGGGTTGCAGGTCAGTAGGAGATTCGAGCACGATAAGAGGTTCCTGAACGTTGGAGATGGAAGACCAGTTCCAGTTCTAGCATTAAGAATCTTGAAATTTGTATTTAAGTCTCATACCGTTGTTCTTAATGATTGTCATTTCTGTCCCAATTTCTTTTTAAATATTATTTCTGTAGGCCTTCTGGCCAAAAATAATTATGAAATTTCAATAAAGAAATAAGTTTGTAATATCATTATGAATGGTGTTACTATTTTTTGTAGACATTTGAACAATAGTGTGTATATGTTATCACAACCTGTTAATGTAGTCTATTCTACTGGCAAGCACTCTAGATTAGATAGTGTATCAGATATCTACTATGACACTGTAGGCTAGGTCATATAAATAAGAACAGGATAAATAGGTTGACTCAAGAGAGAATCCTCGAAGTCAGTGATTATGAATCACTTCCAACCTGTGAGTCCTGTCTTCTTGGTAATGACCAAGTCACCTTTTACTAAAAAAGATGAGAGAGCTACTGAGCTCTTGGGCCTAGTACATACTGATGTATGCGGGCCCATGAGCATAAGTGCTAGAGGTAGATATTTCTACTTCATCACTTTCACGGATGATCTATCCAGATATGGATATGTCTATCTGATGAAACATAAGTCGGATTTATTTGAAATGTTCAAACGATTCCGAAGTGAAGTAGAAAAATAAACTGAAAAGAGTATTAAAACTCTTCGATCTGATCGAAAAGGAGAATATCTTTTTGGTGAGTTTCTCACATATTTAGGAGAGAATGGGATTCTCTCCCAATGGACTCCTCCAGAAACACCACAGCATAATGTTGTGTCTGAAAGGAGAAATTAGACTCTGTTAGACATGATCTGATCCATGATGGATTTTGCCAGCTTGCTGATATCTTTTTGAGGATATGTATTTGAATCGGTCTGTTATCTATTAAAATAGGGTTCCAAGTAAGTCTGTAATTAAGACTCCATATGAGATTTGGACAGGACATAAGCCAACACTTTCACACCTTAGGGTCTGGGGGTGCCCGGCCTATGTCAAACGGTTAGTTACAGATAAACTTGGATCTAGGTCTGACAAATGCACATTCATAAGATACCCCAAGGAGATCAAAGGATATTTTTTCTACGATACTGATGAACAAAAGATGTTCGTCTACCTTAAGACAACCTTTTTAGAAAAAAAGTTCTTTGGTGAAGAAACCATTACCTCTAAGGTTGAACTTGATGAAGTTCAATAGGTAGAAGGACCGACACCAATAGCTGAATCTGAGTCGGATTTAATTAGATCAGATCCAGAGCCTAATGTACCTGTACTATTAAGACGATCCGGTAGAGTACCACGTCAGTCAGACAGATACTATGGTTTCTTGATCCGGGATGGTGACCCATCGAACTCGATGAGAATGATGAGGATCCGATCACTTATATAGATGCAATGCAAAGATCTGATTTTGAGAAATGGCTTGAAGCCATAAAATTTGAAATGAAGTCCATAAAGGTCAACGATGAATGGACATTGGTTGACCCACCTGAAGGGGTTAAATCCATTGGGTGTAAATGGGTCTTCAAAAGGAAGAGGAGCACAGACGAAAAGGTGGAGACCTATAAAGCCCATCTGGTTGTCAAGAGGTATCATCAATATTATGGTATTGATTATAACAAGACGTTCTCTCCTGTGGCAATGCTCAAATCCATTCGGATAATACTTGCAATAGTTGTCCATCTGGATTATAAGATCTGGCAAATGGATGTAAAGACAGCTTTCCTGAATGGAGAGCTGACCGAAGAGGTGTATATGATACAACCTGAGGGGTTTACATCCACAGATGAGTCCAAGGTGTGCAAGCTTCAGAGATCTATTTATGGATTGAAGCAAGCTTCTCAGAGTCAGAACATGCATTTTGATAAGGTGATCAAAATATATGGCTTCGTTAAGAATGAAGAAGTGCCCTGCATCTATAAATGAGCAAATGGTCCAGTTGTGACATTTTTTATCTTGTACGTGGATGACATTCTCTTAATCGAAAATGATATCTCCGCACTACAGAAAATAAAAGTTTGGTTGTCATCGCAGTTCTCCATAAGAACTTGGATGAAGCATCCTACATCCTAGGGATGAAAATCTATAGGGATAGATCTAAAAGAATGCTTGGGTTATCCCAGTCCATGTACATAGACACTGTGCTGAAGAGGTTCAGCATAAAAAATTTCAAAAAAGATTATCTAATGATAGGCCATGAAATTTCTCTCTCTAAGAAGGATTGTCTGACAACTCCTGAAGAGAGAGAGCGTATGAGTAGAGTCCCATATGCTTCGATCGTGGGATCTATCATGTATGCCATGACATGTACAAAGCCAGATGTGGCATACTCACTAGGAGTAGTGAGTAGATACCAATCTGATCCTAGAGAAAATCACTGGAAAGTGGTTAAAGCCATCCTTAAGTATTTGAAAAATACTAAGGACCAATGATTAGTTTATGACGAGTTAAATCTGAAACTTGTGGGGTTCATAGACTTCAGCTTTCAATCTGACCATGATGACAGCAGAAGCATGTTGGATTATATCTTTACTCTGAATGGTGGAGCCATCTGCTAGAAGAGTTCCAAGCAGCATACTGTGGCAGACTCTATTTATGAGGTGGAGTACATCACAGCATCGGATGCCGTAAAGAAAGCTGTGTGGCTGAGAAAATTCATCACTGAGCTCGGAGTAGCACCCTCCCTCGATGGTCCGGTCCTGCTCTACTGCGACAGCACTAGTGCCATAGCTCAGGCAAAGGAACCCAAAACACACCTGCGGACGAAGCACATTTTGTGCTGCTTCCACCTGGTCTGGGAGATCGTGGATCGAGGTGACATCGATCTTCAGAAGATCGATGGAAAGGAGAACCTGGCTGACTCCTTCACTAAAGCCCTGGTGATAAAGGAGTTCGACAACCATAAGTCGAAGATGGGTATAAGATATTGTGCCGAGTGACTTTAGGACAAGTAGGAGTTGTTGAAAAATATATCCCAAAAGCCAATCGTCAACCTGTTGATGGTTGAGCAATCTTGTATTGTAATTGATTTGTTAATAAATAAAATATATTTTTGATATTTTCATCATAAGTTTTTATTTTCTAATGAACTCTGTTGTTGTGATGAAATCTTTAGGACTATTTAGGTTCGATAAAGAGAGGATTTATCGATTAGTCCTTAAAACTATTCATGACCAAATGATAGGCTGTTAATAAGGACGACAGCTTCTATCGAGCATAGGTCGTTGTAGGCCATATGGGTTGGTTGTCCTCTTAACCAAGGAGTGTGGAGACACTGGTATGGCAAACAGATGAGATGTAAGGGTACATCATCATTGAACGTGACCAACTCCAGAGCATTCTGCTATCGAGAATGTCTCTGATGGGATATAGGTATAAGTATCCCTTAGACCTGAGATCACCTCAATGACTTACAAACAACTCACTGTGCTTTGATACTGGACTAACTGAATTTCTAATTCAGTGACGAAAGGCTTCTGGACACAGTCAAGTACTTGCAAAGTCAGAGTGTAATCAAGATGGGATTGACCACTCCAAGAGTTGGAGAAGAATGAGTCGCTGTATTTCAATTTAGCAAAACCTTGGCCAGGATAATCCATAAGATGGATTTGATATTTTGAAATACAATATGGACAACCTGATCAAAGTTGGCAGTTGAACTCTGAGGTG
>NC_025997.2:42278257-42418258 GCF_000442705.2 Elaeis guineensis
TTTTTTAATTTTTAATGATTATAGAGATTGAGAGACTTTGGGGCATGTGAAAATTAGGAAAAAGTGTTGGGCATGGAGATATAATAGACACAAAACTAGGTTCTAGGTGAGGGCAAAGAGAAGAATAAGAGGGTCTTCTTCTAGGGTTACTGAGTTTCACCTATTCTCTTTCTCCATCTGTGAGTTTTCTGAGAGTGTCTCATATCTAAAACTCCTTCTCTTACTTCACATCTTTAGAAGTGTCCAAATCAAGAAGAAGGAGGCATCTGATCGACCATCGAAGAAGAATCAGCACAGTACTAGCATACTGTGCTGATTTTCTGGACCAGAACTTCTGATCGTGATTCGTGGGCTCGTGTGGACAACTCCTAAAGGTCGGATGCATGTGCGGCTCACAACATCATCATCAATTCTGGATCAGCAAAGTTAGAACGTCTAACTTGCAAGGTAATAGATCTGATCTATTATATTTTACATTCATTAGATGTAGTATAGAAACTTGTTGATATGATCAACATATAGTTCTTGCTCTTTATATTTTAATTTTTGATTTAATATCATGTAATAATCATATAATAAGATCTTAGATCTAAGGATTCTTTAATTTTATAAGATAAATTTTGATTTATTTTAATCTTCCGCTGCCTGATCTTGAAAAAGTTTCAAGATCTAACCCTGAAACCCTAGATCTGATTCCTTCAATTGGTATCAGATCCTAGATTGTTTATTACATAATTATTTATACATACTTAGATTATTTCTTAGATTAGATCTAATTTATAATCTGATTGTTAAATCTAAAATTAAAATTTTTAGATCAATCACGAACTGTAGGTTGTCCTGCTGTAAGGTGTACCCCTTATAGTGCAAAGTTTGTCCTAGTTCATGTAGATCTATCTTTAATCATAAATTTGTTAGATGTGATCTAGATTAAATTTATGATTTTTTAGATTTAAAAAATATTTAAATCTAAAATAATATTTCTTTGTTAATAATTTTCGCACAAAAAATCATCATATATTTGTCTGAAAAATTATGCAATTTAAAGTTGAAATTGTTTCAATTATATGAACCTATTTAGATTAGATCTAAAGTAGTTTCATGCTTATTTCACTTGCATTTTGATTATGAATCAAACATGCAACTTGGTTGGTAGAACCATGTTGTAAAAATATTTTACAAATATGAAAATTATTTTTGAAAAGTCGAACCCCAACCCTCAGCCTAAAACTTAATTGAGAATTAAGAAGTTGTTTGATTAGGTTCTAGGATTGTGAATTGAAGAACCTAAGACACAAACTATAACATATTGGGTTAATGGATAGTGGAAATTAGGTCTAT
Source organism: Elaeis guineensis (assembly GCF_000442705.2). NCBI lineage: Eukaryota > Viridiplantae > Streptophyta > Magnoliopsida > Arecales > Arecaceae > Elaeis > Elaeis guineensis. Next base: position 42,279,599 of record NC_025997.2, read on the forward strand.
TAATTAGGTTAGACCTAAGGTTAGATTAAAGATGGACTTAATTAGAGAATTGACTAAATCTAATCAATTGTTGTCTTAGATTAGGTCAAGGATTCTCTAGATCAATTATAATAGTTGTAGTTGGTCAAGTCTATGTCTTTAACGAGAACCAAATGGACTTGATTCTTGGCTAAGCGATCTAGCACGAACTGTTAGGTTGATCTAATCGAAACTAATTAAATCAGTTAGTGTCTAAGATAAATCAGACCGGTGATTTTTAATTGGCAGCCTGCTTACCTGACCATTTCTGATGGTGTCTAAGGCAAGCTTTGGCAGACCCTCCCACCGATCGAACTTATCTGACCTCTTGGTGAAATTATATTTTGATCGGATCACTTGACTATTCGAGTTGACCCATGTTAGCTAGGTAAATTAGTGTGACTGATTTAGGTGCTCCTAGACCAGCCCTTTTAATGGTCTCCCTTAAGCTGACTTGATGAAGCCAGTGGGAGAATCATGATAAGCTGGTTTATCTGATCTCCTCCTCTAAATCAATTAAATCTTCTAAAATTATTAGATCCTTAAAATAAAATAGTTATGGTGATAACTAGATCATAGCCTCCTATTAAGTGGATGATAATGGGTCTATCAGTTGGATATCATTGGAGGCCCAAAGGCCTGGTGCTTATCAGCTAATGGAATTGTCATTCATAATATGATTTCTTGACTGCATCTTTCTAAATGGTTGTTAGGTTAGCCAACCAAAGTTGGACCTAATCATCCATTGGCTAGATGGGCCAAGTATGGCCATGTTAATGGTTGGACCTAACCAGACCTTTTCAGTGGAGGCCAAAGCCTACTGATTAGGGACTAGGATAAAATTTAAATTACAAAAAATTATTTAGAAAATAATTGATTATGAACCTACTCTTAAATGTACATGGGTTGGCCAACCAAAGTTGGGCTTGTGTGCAGTCTAAGTGGATTCTAGTACCCACTAAGGAATTAGGGTAATTCCTCAAATTGGAGGTAGAGGCTATCAATTCGAATAAAATAGTGAGAGAAATTTTTTGATTAAAGTCCAAATCTTTAGGTTTAATGAACTAATTACTAATTAGATTATAATTTTTTTTAGTGCAGATATGGTCACTTTCCTATCGCTCCGATCATTGTTGGACAATGATAAGTTGGTGGGATCCAACTTCGATAGCTGGTACCGAAAGTTGAAGATAGTCCTGGAGCATGAACGGATCCTATATGTGATAACGGATCCTGCACCTGAGGAGCTAGCTGCCAATGCACGTGAAACAGTCAGAGATACTTACCAGAAGTGGCTCAATGATCGGATCACGGTACGCTGCATCATGCTAGCTACCATGAGCAACAAGTTCAATCGCAGATTTGAGATGGCTTAGCCAAAGGACATGCTTCAAGTGTTGGAGGATGCTTTTGGGACAACCGATGATGTGGAGAGGCACAAGACTAGTTGTGCCATCTTCAACGCCAAAATATGGGATGGTATTTCTGTCACTGATCTTGTATTGTACATGATCGAGCTGATGGAGCATTTGAGCAAGCTTGGCTTTCTCTTACATGAGCAGCTTGAGAAAAATACAATACTAAACTCGCTGTCCAAGTCTTATCTCTCATTCCTCACTCATTATAGAATGACAAAGCCTGAAGTAAACTACCATGGGTTACTGGGGTTGCTTCAAAACTTTGAGAAGGATCACCAACTCCACAAGGAGTCGGTGAACTTAGTGGGAGGTTCGTCTTCTAATTTTTGACCCTTTGAGAAAGGGAAGAAGAACAAGAAGAATAAAGTGAAGAAGGTGCAAGTTCAGGCTGGGACATCAGTGCAGGGCCAGACCAGAAAGATCAAGCCCGATAAGAGTCAAACTGAATGCTTCTTTTGCAAGAAGCGGAGGCACTAGAAGAAGAACTGTCCTCAGTACATTGCCTCCCTGGATCTGAACAGGCAGAGAAAGAAGCAAGCTATTGCTGGGCAAGGTATTTATATGATAACTCCTTGTAATTTTTCTATTTGTCATATAATTGACTGGGTATTGGATACCGATAGCCCTTACCATATTTACAATTCATTGCAGGGGTTGCAGGTCAGTAGGAGATTCGAGCACGATAAGAGGTTCCTGAACGTTGGAGATGGAAGACCAGTTCCAGTTCTAGCATTAAGAATCTTGAAATTTGTATTTAAGTCTCATACCGTTGTTCTTAATGATTGTCATTTCTGTCCCAATTTCTTTTTAAATATTATTTCTGTAGGCCTTCTGGCCAAAAATAATTATGAAATTTCAATAAAGAAATAAGTTTGTAATATCATTATGAATGGTGTTACTATTTTTTGTAGACATTTGAACAATAGTGTGTATATGTTATCACAACCTGTTAATGTAGTCTATTCTACTGGCAAGCACTCTAGATTAGATAGTGTATCAGATATCTACTATGACACTGTAGGCTAGGTCATATAAATAAGAACAGGATAAATAGGTTGACTCAAGAGAGAATCCTCGAAGTCAGTGATTATGAATCACTTCCAACCTGTGAGTCCTGTCTTCTTGGTAATGACCAAGTCACCTTTTACTAAAAAAGATGAGAGAGCTACTGAGCTCTTGGGCCTAGTACATACTGATGTATGCGGGCCCATGAGCATAAGTGCTAGAGGTAGATATTTCTACTTCATCACTTTCACGGATGATCTATCCAGATATGGATATGTCTATCTGATGAAACATAAGTCGGATTTATTTGAAATGTTCAAACGATTCCGAAGTGAAGTAGAAAAATAAACTGAAAAGAGTATTAAAACTCTTCGATCTGATCGAAAAGGAGAATATCTTTTTGGTGAGTTTCTCACATATTTAGGAGAGAATGGGATTCTCTCCCAATGGACTCCTCCAGAAACACCACAGCATAATGTTGTGTCTGAAAGGAGAAATTAGACTCTGTTAGACATGATCTGATCCATGATGGATTTTGCCAGCTTGCTGATATCTTTTTGAGGATATGTATTTGAATCGGTCTGTTATCTATTAAAATAGGGTTCCAAGTAAGTCTGTAATTAAGACTCCATATGAGATTTGGACAGGACATAAGCCAACACTTTCACACCTTAGGGTCTGGGGGTGCCCGGCCTATGTCAAACGGTTAGTTACAGATAAACTTGGATCTAGGTCTGACAAATGCACATTCATAAGATACCCCAAGGAGATCAAAGGATATTTTTTCTACGATACTGATGAACAAAAGATGTTCGTCTACCTTAAGACAACCTTTTTAGAAAAAAAGTTCTTTGGTGAAGAAACCATTACCTCTAAGGTTGAACTTGATGAAGTTCAATAGGTAGAAGGACCGACACCAATAGCTGAATCTGAGTCGGATTTAATTAGATCAGATCCAGAGCCTAATGTACCTGTACTATTAAGACGATCCGGTAGAGTACCACGTCAGTCAGACAGATACTATGGTTTCTTGATCCGGGATGGTGACCCATCGAACTCGATGAGAATGATGAGGATCCGATCACTTATATAGATGCAATGCAAAGATCTGATTTTGAGAAATGGCTTGAAGCCATAAAATTTGAAATGAAGTCCATAAAGGTCAACGATGAATGGACATTGGTTGACCCACCTGAAGGGGTTAAATCCATTGGGTGTAAATGGGTCTTCAAAAGGAAGAGGAGCACAGACGAAAAGGTGGAGACCTATAAAGCCCATCTGGTTGTCAAGAGGTATCATCAATATTATGGTATTGATTATAACAAGACGTTCTCTCCTGTGGCAATGCTCAAATCCATTCGGATAATACTTGCAATAGTTGTCCATCTGGATTATAAGATCTGGCAAATGGATGTAAAGACAGCTTTCCTGAATGGAGAGCTGACCGAAGAGGTGTATATGATACAACCTGAGGGGTTTACATCCACAGATGAGTCCAAGGTGTGCAAGCTTCAGAGATCTATTTATGGATTGAAGCAAGCTTCTCAGAGTCAGAACATGCATTTTGATAAGGTGATCAAAATATATGGCTTCGTTAAGAATGAAGAAGTGCCCTGCATCTATAAATGAGCAAATGGTCCAGTTGTGACATTTTTTATCTTGTACGTGGATGACATTCTCTTAATCGAAAATGATATCTCCGCACTACAGAAAATAAAAGTTTGGTTGTCATCGCAGTTCTCCATAAGAACTTGGATGAAGCATCCTACATCCTAGGGATGAAAATCTATAGGGATAGATCTAAAAGAATGCTTGGGTTATCCCAGTCCATGTACATAGACACTGTGCTGAAGAGGTTCAGCATAAAAAATTTCAAAAAAGATTATCTAATGATAGGCCATGAAATTTCTCTCTCTAAGAAGGATTGTCTGACAACTCCTGAAGAGAGAGAGCGTATGAGTAGAGTCCCATATGCTTCGATCGTGGGATCTATCATGTATGCCATGACATGTACAAAGCCAGATGTGGCATACTCACTAGGAGTAGTGAGTAGATACCAATCTGATCCTAGAGAAAATCACTGGAAAGTGGTTAAAGCCATCCTTAAGTATTTGAAAAATACTAAGGACCAATGATTAGTTTATGACGAGTTAAATCTGAAACTTGTGGGGTTCATAGACTTCAGCTTTCAATCTGACCATGATGACAGCAGAAGCATGTTGGATTATATCTTTACTCTGAATGGTGGAGCCATCTGCTAGAAGAGTTCCAAGCAGCATACTGTGGCAGACTCTATTTATGAGGTGGAGTACATCACAGCATCGGATGCCGTAAAGAAAGCTGTGTGGCTGAGAAAATTCATCACTGAGCTCGGAGTAGCACCCTCCCTCGATGGTCCGGTCCTGCTCTACTGCGACAGCACTAGTGCCATAGCTCAGGCAAAGGAACCCAAAACACACCTGCGGACGAAGCACATTTTGTGCTGCTTCCACCTGGTCTGGGAGATCGTGGATCGAGGTGACATCGATCTTCAGAAGATCGATGGAAAGGAGAACCTGGCTGACTCCTTCACTAAAGCCCTGGTGATAAAGGAGTTCGACAACCATAAGTCGAAGATGGGTATAAGATATTGTGCCGAGTGACTTTAGGACAAGTAGGAGTTGTTGAAAAATATATCCCAAAAGCCAATCGTCAACCTGTTGATGGTTGAGCAATCTTGTATTGTAATTGATTTGTTAATAAATAAAATATATTTTTGATATTTTCATCATAAGTTTTTATTTTCTAATGAACTCTGTTGTTGTGATGAAATCTTTAGGACTATTTAGGTTCGATAAAGAGAGGATTTATCGATTAGTCCTTAAAACTATTCATGACCAAATGATAGGCTGTTAATAAGGACGACAGCTTCTATCGAGCATAGGTCGTTGTAGGCCATATGGGTTGGTTGTCCTCTTAACCAAGGAGTGTGGAGACACTGGTATGGCAAACAGATGAGATGTAAGGGTACATCATCATTGAACGTGACCAACTCCAGAGCATTCTGCTATCGAGAATGTCTCTGATGGGATATAGGTATAAGTATCCCTTAGACCTGAGATCACCTCAATGACTTACAAACAACTCACTGTGCTTTGATACTGGACTAACTGAATTTCTAATTCAGTGACGAAAGGCTTCTGGACACAGTCAAGTACTTGCAAAGTCAGAGTGTAATCAAGATGGGATTGACCACTCCAAGAGTTGGAGAAGAATGAGTCGCTGTATTTCAATTTAGCAAAACCTTGGCCAGGATAATCCATAAGATGGATTTGATATTTTGAAATACAATATGGACAACCTGATCAAAGTTGGCAGTTGAACTCTGAGGTGTCCTATGAGCATTTTGGTCAAGGAGATGAATTATATGGAAACTATATCCGCATGGGTTCTAAGGATGTTCTACACATTCGACCTATCCAGCCGTCGGGTACCATTGCTAGATGGTCACTTTGATTGGTACAAAAATTTATTTTTATACTACCAACTTAAGTTCGGACCTATGAGGTCACACACATTAGAGTTCACAATCTGATCAGATGGTTGATCAATGATTAAGAATCGTTCTAGGGTTAAACGATCAATACGATTGACATTTAATTTAGTGCAAGTATTGCAAGAGGATTGATTAGCAATTCGATTGCTAATTTGCTTAATTTGATTAAGCCAATAGGTTGAGATTAAGTCTAATTGAATATAATTTAATTATATTTGATTTGGGCTTGATTGGATGAAGTCTAATTGGTTTCTTGGATAAGCCAAGTGCAAGAAAAAACTAGTCATAGTTCAATTAGGACTTGAGTCAACCTAATTTCTAATTTAATTAAAAAATTAAATTATATTTAAATCTAATTTAATCTGATTAAATTAAGTTTTTAATTGAGTTAAGATCTATTTTAATTGGATTGATTTGGTTTTGGTTTGATTTGGTTTGAGAAACCAAATTTAAACAAGTCATAGATTGAACCCTAGTAAGTCTAGGATTCCACCTTGTGCCACCTTAGCCCCCCATGCCCACTCTCTCTTATTTTGTGTGACAAAATCTTCTCTCCCAGGCCTTCATGCATGCCCAAAGCTTTCCACTCTTTCTCTCTTACATGGAATGTGATTGTGGATCAAGTCAAAGTAGGGATTAGTTTGGTTTCAAATTCTATAAGATAGAATTTTAGGAAACCAAAATTCTTTCTTTATGGTACTGATTTTATCCATATTTTTTTTAAAATTTTTGTGGCTTTTATGGAATATTTTGTGCATCCTTTGCTGGTGGTCCATGGTAGAAAAAGGAGGGGGCGCCTAAGAGTTGGGCACCACTTGTCTTATCCTGTTTGGATTTTTCTTGACTAGGTATTTGATCTAGACAAGGACTCTTTATATCTCATTATTTAAGATGAATTTATTTTTAATTTTTTTATGGATTATAGAGCATTGAGAGCCCTTTGGGGTATCTAAGAATCAGGTTGAAAGGGTGTTGGGGCATGGAGATATAATAGACACAAAACTAGGTGTCTAGGTGTGAGCAAAGAGAAGAAGAAGAGGGTCTTCTTCTAGGGCCACTGAGTTCACCTCTTTCCTTCCTCCTTCTATGAGTTTTCTGAGAGTGTCTCACATCTAAAACTCTTTTTCCTACTTCACATCTTTAGAAGAGTCCAAATCAAGAAGAAGATGGCATCTGATCGACCATCGAAGAAGGATCAACACGGTACTAGCATACTGTACTGATTTCTTGGACCAGGACTTCTGATCGTAATTTGTGGGCTCATGTGGATGACTCCTAGAGGCCGGATGCATGTGCGGCTCACAACATCATCCTCAAATCCGGATCAGCAAAGTTAGAATATCTAACTTACAAGGTAATAGATCTGATCTATTATATTTTACATACATTAGATTTAGTATAGAAACATATTGATATGATCAACATGTAGTTCTTGCTCTTTATATTTTAATTTCTGATTTAATATCATGTAATAATCATGTAATAAAATCTTAGATATAGGAATTCTTTGATTTTATAAGATAAATTTTGATTTATTTTAGTCTTCCGCTGTCTGATCTTGAAAAAGTTTCAAGATCTAATCCTGAAACCCTAGATCTGGTTCCTTCAATCATGTCTCTACCTGTTATAGCGAGACAAGTGCTGAGGTAGGCCATAGTGATGCTTGATTTCCTCATGGTCAAAGTTTCCTCAACCTACAATACCTACTAAGATGGCCCCACTTAAATGATTTGCGTATTATAGTTTCTGCTTATCATCTGCTAATGAGATTTTCCGCAACAAACAGTATAGATGAAGTTTGAGGTGATCAAGTGCCCACGCGATTATACTACGTTGCTACCCTAAAAGGCAAAAGATCGATAAAAATGCTGCCCATTAAAGGCTTTGATGCCGAAGATGAACAACGATTGTAATGTGGAGAACCAACCAAGGAACTCCTCTCAACCCCCTTGCATAAATCAACCCTGAGTAGAATGGTGCATATTAGAGCTCAACGAGATCACGAGATGGACAAGTTATCATAGTGGGCTTCACCTATGAGGTAAACTATCTCGACTGGCTGGCTAACATCGTTCTCATCAAAAAGATAGAGAAAATGAAGGGTATGGATCAATTTTACTATTTTCAATAAAGTCTATCTAAAAGATAATTTTTTTGTACCCAAGATCGACCAACTCATCAATACTACCTCAGGACACCAAATGCTTAGCTTCATGATGCATTCTTAGACTACAGCAAGATCAGAATGGAATCTAAGGATGAGAAGAAGACAACCTTCATCACTAACAAAGGGCTCTACTGCTACAAGGTCATGCCCTTTGGGTTGAAGAGCACTGGAGCCACATACCAGCATCTTGTCAATAAGATCTTTAAGAACCAAACATGAAGGTCTAAAATGATATGCTGGTGAAAAACCGACAAGCTGATCAAATGTGACTGACCTCAAGCAAATATTTTAGACTTTAAGAAAATATTACATAAAGCTCAATCCAAGAAAGTACCTTCAGACTCACCTCAAGAATTTTTTTTTGTTTCATGTCGACACAGTGCGAGATCAAAGCCAATTTTGAGAAGATCCGAGCTATCACAAAGGTCTCACCACTGAGCAGTAATAAATAAGTATAATGCCTACTACAATGAATTATCGCTTTGAGTAGGTTCATGGCCAGATCGATGGAGAAGTCACTACCCTTCTAAGGTGCTAAAGTAGATGAAAGACTTTTGATGGATGGAGAACTGCCGAACAGTCTTTGACCAATTTCTAAAATATCTCAGTTTGTCACTACTCTTGATCAAGCCCTGTCCAAGGAAAATGCTCTATCTTTATTTAGCTATGTCCCCCATGGTGTTGAGCTTGATATAAGTCCGAGAAGAAGATGAGGTGCAGAGGTCAGTCTACTACACCAGCAGAGTTTTTTGGGATACTGAGATAAGGTATCTTAAAATTGAGAAGATAGCATAATGCCATCATCATCTTAGCTAGAAGATTCTGACCATACTTTCAAGCTTATTCCATTATTATATTAAATAGACCAATCTTTAAGGCAAGTTTTTCAAAAGCTTGATACTTTAGGAAGGTAGCCAATGGAATAGTCGAGCTAAAAAAATTCAACATCATTACCAATCGAAGCCTAAGAACTGGTTGACTTTCTTATGGAATGCACAATCCCTGAGGAGGCAAAGGCTAATATAGAGTCAGCAATGTAGGGATTAGCTAACTTTTAGATGCTCCATGTCGACAAGTGTTCTAACACAAACAAGATAGCAGTCGGGTTGATTCTAACTACCTACAAGGCATAATCACAAAGCATGCTGTGCTTTGGCTTTAAGGCATCCAATAATGAGGTTGAGTATGAAGCTCTCCTAGTTGGTTTAAATCTTATCTAGGAGCTTAGAGTTCAGCATCTCAAAGCTCTCAGTGATACCTAGCTTGTCATCAAACAAGTTCGAGGGGAGTATGTTGACTAGATGTGGCAACCCAAGAGGGGGTATGAATTGGATTCTTTAAAAAATAAAGCAATAGATGTACTAAACTCAGTTTAAGAGTGAAAGTAATGTGTAAGCAATATAATTCAACAATAATAACCAATAAAAGTAAAGCAAAGAAGCATAATTATAAATATACAAGATTCAAAGTGATTCGATACCACATCCAACACCAACATCTACTCCATAAGATCCCATGCTTGAGAATTTCAACTATAATCAACAAAGATTACAATCTTAGCTTTAGTCAGGCTCACAATCAACCTAATTGATTAGATTGAGAAAATCAACCACAACCTTTTCCAACTAAATCACACTTATACTTAGTCAACATAAATTTCAATTGCATATTGGATGAGCCTATGCCACAAGTTTCTATCCTAAGAAATTTATAAAAAATAAAATATATAATAAGATTAGAAGAAATAAGAAAAAAAATTCTCAATGTAGCATGGTGAAGTCGTGGATGAGTCTCTTTGAAAGCTTTACTTCTTCTTAAAGGATGAGAAGGAGTTGATTGGCTGATAATAGATTTTCTCTTTGATAGCTTAAGAAATAAAAACTTTCAACTCCTCTCTGAAGTTTAATGCATTCTTGGATTTTTGTCTTGAATGGTCACTTGAGTACCTTAACTTTTATTTCTTGTTTTCCTCTTCACTTCTTTATTCTCTCTATAAGAATTTGAAAGCTCTCTTTGAAGTGGGTGGAGGCTTGGAATGGTCATTTCTTAGATTCACTCAAGTTGAAGCTCTAGAAGTGGTGCTTAACTTGTATTCCTTTTTCCTTTCTTTCATTGAGTCAACTCCTCAATCAACATGTTCTTGAATTAAATTTGGAAGCATTTATAGCTTGAAAAGATGTCAAAGAGCCACTTTTAGCCATTAAAGATGAGAAAATAGCTGTTAGAAGCTATTTTATATATTCCATACTTGTAGAAAAATTAGTCATTGGGTCTGCCATTTGCAAAGGAACTATCTCCTGAAATCTTGGGATCGACTCCTGAAATCTTGGGATCGACTTTTGAATCTTAGAGGCTGACTCCAAAATTATTTGAAAATAGTTGTCTTCTATTTTAACCTATGGCTTTCTGGGGTTGACTTCTACATGTCTAAGATTGACTCCATTGTGGAAGCTTTCAGAATACTTCAAATACTTCTCTAAATACTTTAAATACTTCTCAACTTTATTATCTATTCTCCTAAAATTTTTTAGACTTTTCTAACCTTTTAATCTTATTAAGCTCTCTACAAAATAATAACTACTTCAAGAACATATAATTATTAGTGTCATATTCAAATATTTTTGTACTCATCAAAATCAATCCATTAGATCAACAATCTCTCTTTTTGATTATGATAAAATTTTGAGTATATGCATGTTGCTTAGAGGATAACCCAAGAGGAGAGATGAATTGGGTTTTCAACTATTTAAACTTATTGTGCATAATTTTCAATCTATGTAGAGTGTCGTGAGTGATTACTAAATGATAAATCCTAAAACAATGAAGCAAATAAGAGCAATGTAAAGAAACAAGAGGCCACATACAAACACTAAATATTTTTAGTAGTTCGGTGCCGTGTTGACGCAAAAATCTATCTTAAGGTTAGATTTGACTGAAGTCGGATGGTGACGGTAGGTTGATGATGACGTTGGGACCTGTAAAAAAAATCTCTGATCAGAGGTGGCTCCAACGGGGATCCTCTGATGCTTAAGATAGAATCTGAGCAATAGAGGGATGGAGTGAGCATGAGAGGAGATTTCATACCTTGAAGGGTCCCCTGGGGTTTTTATTTATAGGCAGAGGCTGAGGAGCTATGAGAAGGAAGGAGATGTAGAGAGTTTAGCCTTGCCTTATTTGGAGAGATATTATCATTATTTTTTCCTATCCACTTTGCTGCCAGCTATTGTGTCGTGGCCATTTGAATTTTGAAAGAGAGCCAAATAGGACCAACATCAAGGATCAGTGAAGATGAATTGTCGAAGTAAAAAATTATGGTCGTAGATCAGATCGATAGCTGAAGCAAATAAATCAAGAAAATTTGGTGGGCCTCGAGGTGTATGCTTCATGTCTTCAGTCAGTACGAAATTGTTAGATGTATGTCCTAGAAACCAATCTTGGCTGATGCATACTTTTTTTTAGGACATATTTTTATACTTGATGGATAGTCTTTATAACTAATCATATTGTATGTATCCATGATTTATTCTAGAAATTAACAAAGATGATTTTGTATATTCTCAAGATGTTGAAAATTTGAGACATACATCATTAGTGGTTAATTTCTGAATGCTTCCGATCGAAAGACCATCACGGAGGATAGTGATCGATCCAGTTAGATCGATGCATGGATCACCTCCCTTCCAGACAGATGAATCTCGAGTCTACACTGTGGAGACACCGAGGTGAGAGTGCAGGTGATTGTTAGAGAATAACTTATACTGAGTGTGATCAATACAAGAAACCACTTGGATGTCTACTCATTCATCAATGATTTTTTTAATGCTGTAGTGGTGTGAGTGATCCTTTGACCTGCGGTGTGTTGGCTATTCAAAGCGAGGCTTCTTAGTTTGACTGCATGTTCTCTTGGTCCCTAGCCATTCAGATTCTTGCTGTGTATGTTGGCTATTGTAGGTTTAGATTTATTGTTTGAGTAGGATGTACCTAAATAGAATTTATCGATCTTGATAAAAAAGGAGTAGTCCTATGTGATCTATGAGATTGAGTTTAGAAAATCTCTAGTCAGACTAAGTATGAATACTAAAAAAAAAATTTCTACGAGATTCACAAATGAACTCAAGTTGAGCCAATCTGGTATATGACTGATGATAAAATTTGATGAGTTCTCCATGATCTCTGTCTAGTCAGAACTCACATAGAAGGACTGTATCACATAATAACTACATTTAGGGGTTCATTCTTCTATTCTACTAGGTTGCCACTACATATTGTTAGACGTTACTGATGGATCATGAGAACTTACTAAGATCATTTTCGGATCAACGATCCTTATTGGGGTGAGTTGAAATCATTCCAGCCCATCGAAAGGGATTTCGATGTTATTATGATAGAGATCATGGTATGTCTCACTATCAGATAGAATAAAATCTGAAGAGTCACATACAAAAGAAGTATGACCTAATCAATAGCTTAGATCATATTTGAATTATCAATTAGATTGATGGTTTGAGCTTGAAAACTGCTAATTTGTAAGTATTACAAATGTAGTAACTGCTAATTATTAGCAGAGGGACTTAATTATAATTATTATAATTTAATTGAGTCTGATTAAATTATAGATCAAGTTTTAATTAATTTTAATCAAATTTAATTTAATTTAATTTGATTTAATTTAAAGCTAATTGAATTTAATTATCCAAGTTAAACTTGAATTTCTATCCTGATTAGATTAGGATTAACAATCTTTCGAATTGGATTCAAATTAGGGTCAAATTGGACTCGATTTGAATCCAGATTGAACCCAATTAATTCTAACCACCTGAGCCCATATTTACCTAGGCTTCTTTCTCTTTTTGGCCAACCAAGTGGGAAGGAGGGGCATGAGAAATCATGTTGATTCCTTTTGTGTGCATGAAAGATGAGGAGCACCTCACCTTGGGCGTTTGGATAAGATTTGATCCTATTTAAATTCAAATTTGATTTGAATTATTTTAGGATTAGATTCTTATCAGGTTGGGCATTCTTATTAGGTTGGGCATTGGGATGTTTTATTTTGTGTGACAAAACAAGGAAGGAAAGGAGGGTGCGCGTGAGGTATTCTTTCGTGGGTTTTTTTCTTCATACCGCTTGCATTCTTCTTTCTAATCACCATCCCTCTTTCCAGATAACGATCAATCAAATTCAAATTTGATTTGAATTAAATCAAATCAGATCCAATCTGGTTGGGGTGGTGGCATGTATTTTTTTGTCTACGAAAAAAATAAGAAGAGGGTGTGTGTGCGTGCATTATGGTTTTTCCATGGGGGGTTTTCATCTTGCCGTACCTCCTCTCTTCTGGATGCCCTCTACTCCTTCTTCCTTCTATTTTCCATGCCCCTTGTTTTTCCTTTAGATAGGGATCTGAGAGAGGCTTTAGAGAGGGAAATAAAATCAAAAATGGCTTCTTGATTTTTCTTGGTGATCAGGTTCAATCCCTAGAAATCTACTATAGGGTTTTTTTTAAGTAATATAAGGAAAAGGACCCTGATCCAAAGCTGAGGAGTGAGGCCTGTAAGGTGCTAGCATATCAATGGCCTTAGTGCTTCGATCAGACATCTCTGTGTGGATACCAGTAGAGGCCAGGCATTTGTGTGACTCAGATGCAAACCCTTGATATCTGTAGGATCCGATCAGATATGAAGATTCGATCTCCTGTTTACAGTTTTTTTTTCTATTTCAGATTTTAGATTTCAGATTCATGGTGACATGTTCGCATGAAGATCCATGCATGGTTTGCAGATGAGATGTGATACATGATTTAAATTAAAATAGTTTTAATTTATTTTATTTTTGCTGCATATGAACTGTCATGTTTTAAAAAATTTTAAAACTACACGTATGAGATCATTCTTTCTAACAAAAATTACCCCCAATATAAGTCCTTCTGAAGAAAATATACAATAGTGCTATGCATACAATTTTAAAATTTTTATACAGTAAAAATAAAAGATTAAATAATTTAATCCTAATCACATATACAAAATTTAATCTTAGGCTACCATATCATGATCTATGATATAAAAAATATATATTTTAGATCTAAAAATAAAAATACACATCGATCTCATCGATGCTGAAATTCGAGATCTAACTATTAGATCTAACATTGCGATCAAGATAAGATAGAAATCATTACCAAACTAATTTGATATTAATCTCCTTTAATCCAATGGTTGGAGAAGGTTTTCCTTAGGTGGCTCACAGCCACACAAAGTCATCTAGCCTCTACAGAAAATCCATGCGAAGACTGGTGCAGATCTGGGGCTTGGAGGTGCTAGCTTGTAAGTAACTTTGACCACTGATCTCTTCCTTCTTCTTCAAACAACTTGGACACTTCAAAGCAAGAAGTGATCTAGAGGAGGAAGAGAGAAAGAGGATGAGAGGCTCTGGAAATGAAAACACTAGCAAGGGAGAAGAGAAGCATGATGCCAAAGAGGAGGACCACCCTTTTTATAGACTAGAAATTAGGGTTTCACTAAGAGAAGGGCGCCAAGAGTCCACATCAAAACCACTTTTGGTATCCTAAAAAATTCCAAAAAAATTACTATGTCATGGAGAAGGATTCTAAAGTCTCTCATGCTAAAGGACTCTCCAAGAAAAATAGGAAAGAAATCATAAAGATGCCAACAATCTTTCATGTATAAAAAATTTCTTTCCTAGTTTACATCTTATCTCTAATATGAATCGCATTCGAATTAGGCAGGAGATGAGATTATGATTCATCAATCATTGCCACCCATGCTTATTGGGTCAACTACTTTGACACCAAAAAGATCAAGCCAAATCCAATTTGGCATGAAGATGTGGGCATGAGTCCAAGTGTGGCGCAAGGAGATAAGGATAGAGTCCAAGTTGACAAGGACTCTTCATTTCTAATCTGATTCTAATCCAAGTCAATTTTGGATTGAACCTACTAATAGAAATGAATCTAATTCAATTAAAAATCTAAATATCTCATTAAATTTCTAATCCAATTAGAAATTAGCCGAGTCCAAATTCTAATCGAATCAGGATCAAATTTTTCTTGTAATTAGGATAGATTATATCAAATCCAATCTGAGTCAAATTGAATCTAATTCAATTAGACTTGATCCAAAGCTTTTTACTCAATCAAATTGTATCAATGAGTAATATAATTACTAATTAATTCTCCATTAATAGTAGAGTTTCAATTTCAGTGGAACTCTCCTCCAGAGTTTCGGTCCCAGTGGGACTCCTCACTAGAGTCACAATCTATTGCCCAGATATGGAGCCCAAGAAGGAGAGTGAATTAGATCTTTTTAAAATTTTTGTGAATAGTATACTCAAGTAATATGCAATACTTGTTAAGTGGAGTGAATTGATTAGCTATGAAAATAAAAATCAATCACAAATGATAGGTAGGCAAGTATAAAGCATAAAAAATAAGTAAAAAGATGCAAGCACAACAAACATGAGATTTATAGTGGTTCAGTGCCAACTTTACACTTGCATCCACTCTCCAAGTCCCTACTTGAGAATTCAATCTACTAAAAAGATTTCAAGAATACAACATGTCGGACAATCCCGACCCTTGCTATCTAAGCAAGAACACTTATTTTTTGGATACAAACCAACCCTCAACACTCTAATTTTAGGTTCGGATCAACCTATCTGAGTTTTGAAACCTCCCAAAACTCAAAACCCAAAATACAATATGAGAAAAAATAGGATACAGAAATTTCAGCACAATATCTCCTTAAATGAACGTAATAAATGTAATAAGAATACAATACTTAAGGAGAAGAAACTTTTGCTGAACACCCTCAATGAATTACACACTTGATTGTAAGTGGATAGTGGTTGGTGAGCTGATTGAATGCTTCTTTTCCTCTCTTTTAGAGATTTTTAAACTTTTCTCGGATGTGAGCTTTGAATGCTTATAAAACTTTACGATTTTCTACTTCAAGAGAGTATTTATAGTCATCATTTACCTTTGAAAATATCTGAGAGTTAGTTTAGAGCCATTGGAGAGTGTTTAATGCATATTAAATGCACCAAAAATAGACAGAAAACTAACCATTACGAACTCGTCCAGAATAGATCGTCCCACTGTGACTGGAAAGTCCCATGGGATGCCTCATTTGGCCAAACAGAAAGTTAAACTTTCTGTTTTGGTCTCGAAATCTCAAGAGTTGTCCCAAATGGGTCGTTCCACTATATGGATCGTCCCAAGTGGGTCATCCCACTACATGTCATGAGCAAAAATGAAGTGTGTCGGCTACTCAATGAAAAGGGATGATCCAGATGGGTCACTCTATATTGTTGCAATCTAATTTTTCATATATTTAAGGTTCGAAACTTATCAGAATACTTTCAAATACTCTCAAATAGATTCAAATTAATTTGACACTCTCAAAAGGCTTCGAAAACTTCTCCAACTTGCAGAAACTTCAATTTTAACACATTTGATGAAGCTTTTCAAACTCAATCTTTTAGACTACTTGAAATATCACAAAAATATTTTTCAAAGATAAGAAACTCATTAATAGTCTTCTCAAATGATTTGCGATCATCAAAATCAAATCTTAGAGCAATAATCTCTCCCTTTTTGATGATGATAAAATATTTGAGTGTTCATAAAATAAGTCCTTAAAGCTCAAGAAATTTGGGTTTGTGAAGCACTTATAGGAATATACCAAAGATTCATCATAAAAAATTATGAGATATATTTTTTTAATAATTTTAATATTTCAATTCATTTTACTGAAACTCATTTATGAAGATATCAGAGTTTTTCTAAAGATTGTTCTTAATCAGTTAAAATTCTCTCCTTTCTTGTATGAAATAGATAAAATAATTATTTTGACCATTTTGAAAAAGATCTCCCTCTTTCTTATATAAAGAGTGTTCAATTTGTAAAAAATAATTTCTTATTGAAGCAGAGATGGTTCATAAAAGACTTTTGTTCTTTTCTTCCTTATTTTTAATATCAGAGCAATAAATATGAAAGGAATGTTTCTTTCTCTTTTTCTCATTTTGATATCAAAGCAAGGATGAAACCAAGAATTAAAAGAAAAAAATTTGGAGCATTTGGTAAAATCAAAAATGAATGTATCGAGGTATTTTGGTATTCATGCAAAAATAAAATTATGAGAAATACTAGAGCACTCAAGAAAAATAGATGTATCAGAGTAATTTTTCAAACAGTATCAAAATGAGGATAAAAACAGATGTATCAGAGTAAAAAATGAGCGTATTAGTGCAAAATACTGTATCAGAGTAAAAAATTTAAAAGAATATATAAATTTAAAAAATTTAGATAGACAATACACTACTTTCTCCATTATGATACCATTCTCCCCCTTTATGACATCATAAAAAAAAATAGACTAAAGGGAGTAAGATTTTTCATGGTTGCATATTAGGTATCAATGTAATAGTATATTCATTTAAGTATAATAGTCATTCATTCATTCATTCATCTAAGAAAAAAGAAGTGAGTTATGATAATAACCTCATTCATTAATTACAATAAAAAAGAGGTTACAAGAGTCATAAAAAGCATAAAGCTCTTATACATTCAATCTATAAAATACAACTAAGTAACCTAATACAAAAAGACAAAATCAGTGAGAATGGACATCGAGCATGAGATCAAGATAGGTAAAAGATGATCAGCCTCATCCTCGACTGAAGGGCCTAATTCGAGAGAAAGATACCGGAGGATAGAAAGCTATGAGCTGAACAAAGGCTGGCTCACTAGATGCAGAGGGCCTAGACTGAAGCTGAGTCCTAATGGCATCAAGCTGGGACAAGATCTCCCTCATTATAAGTCGAAGCCCATCTAGATCAGCAGATACGAAGTCTCTGGAGTCTCTGATATTTGTCCGAATCAGCTCAAGAGAAGAATGAAGCTGGTTATGGAGTCTCTCTATCTCTCAAGCTAAATCATCCAATTAAGGTGAAGTGGTGGTCGAAGTGCTCGCTCCTTTTGATAGAGAAACTAAAATCCATCTGATCTCCCTCTCAATATCAAAAATCTTGCCACTGAATCTGAGTAGGGAGCTCTTCATACTCTCTAGTCTAGTACTCATATTAGACAAGAGCTCCATCAGTGAAGATATGTGTGGCACTACAGAAAGGTCTGAGGAAGGATCAAAGAAAGTACTCGATGGAGCCTGACGATACTGCTGCTACTGCTGCACCAACTGGAGGATCTACTGCTGGAACTTGTGAGACTGCTGAAGAAGCTAATCCTGAAATTACTATAGCAGAACAGATAAAATCTCTGTCACTCTCTCAGCTAGCTATCCCATATCAACATCTCTCAAGATAAAAATAGGTACGATATGGCTCAATGGGGTTACTCTGACTGAGGGTCCTACCTCAGACTCTGAAACATAGTGATCAACTAGACTCGGCCTAGACATAGGAGAAAATGGACCCTCTCCCTCAGCATGCTCCTCCTTATCATCATTCTCCTCATCAACTGCAACTGCACAGCCCTTGGCCCAACAGCCATCAACTCTGACAAATCCCATACGCCAAAGGGAGTAGTTGTTGTAGGTGTCAATGTATGATAGTCTACAAACAATCTCTCCCTCAAAACTCACTTCAGACTCTCTAAAAATCACAGTGAGAACCATGCCATATGGCAAAAAAGCCTTAGATCTATTCAAAGCCTCCCTTATGACATCGATCATCAAGAAAGGTAGGTTCAGAGTAGTCTCAGAAACTATATGGTGCATCAAACAAATATCTCTACTAGTCATCAAATCATATATTCTCCCTCTGGGGAAGAAAATCCTAGACACCATGTGGTGGAGCAGCCTCATCTCCACACTCAGATCCTTGACTTCAATTTTCAGTAAACCTTCCACATCATCTCTCCCAAGAATAGTTTTAAGTCCAATTTTCTTTTTGAGTAGCTCATCTAGGCAACTACCCCATAAGGCATCTAAAGGAATCTTCCTAGCCTAGTTGCATTTAAGATAATTTGGACTCCCTTCATAATAGACCTCAAAATACCATCAGAGAAAACCAAATTTAAATAAAACTCTTTGACCAAATCAATATATATCAATTCAGACAAACTTAAGAAAGACTTCCATCCTTGCTTAATTAGTTTTTCTACAATAGAAAAACCATCATGCCTCAAAAATTTGAAGTCTATATTTCTACCCAAAGCAACCTTCCTTGCAGATAGGGAAATCTTACTTAGAGTGACCGATGGAGATGCTTAGGTCAGCTCATGTGCTGCCTTCTTCCTCCTTTTCTCTGCCTCCAAGGATCTAACCGACTTTCTTCTTTGTGGTATTCTCATTTTGGGGGCCATGTCCCAAGGAGAGGATGGATAATGGTCAAGAGGGTGGAGAAGGATGTGGATTGAAGTGAAACTAAGAGGAGAAGATGATTTTGGAGAGTTTCTCACAGATTCTGTGGGTTAGGGTTTGGAATTTGAGGAAATCAAGAGAGTGAGCTATGAGATCAAAAAATTTGAGGAGAGTGATCCATGGTTTTATGGGATTTTGGGGTTTTTGAGAGATCTAGAATGAGATTCCTAGATTTGGGATGAGAGAGAGATGAAAGGTTTTGGGATTTGAGATGCCCCAGAGGCCCTTTTAATGAAACAGGATTCAGGTCGGCTCATATGAAAACTATTTGCCCGATGAATTGGGATATTCCACATAGGTCATCCCATCCAGGAAAGGTTCAGATGATGAAAAAAAATTAAAAAATTAAAAAAAATTGAAATTGATCATATCGAGTTGAGATGATCATGAGGAGTCTAGATAAATTTTGATATAATTTTTTGTTAAGTATTTCAATAGAAAAAAATTTGAGAAGGTATCTGAATAGCACTGATAATTTTTAATTATCTTAAAAAAATCTCAAAAAAAAAGATAGATGGCTCCCAAAATTAAGATAATGAAGTCAAAAAATTTTTAGAAAGATTTTGGGAGTGAAAATATGATTGAAGATCAAGCAGAAGGGTCTAAGATGCCCAATTCTCTTCTAATTTTGTAAAATTTATTTTTATTTAGTACTTTGGTGAAAATGTCAGCTAGTTATTTTTCAGTATTTATATATTCAAGTATTATATCATTATTTTGAACATGTTCTCCAATGAAATGATGTATAATTTTAATGTGTTTTGACCTAGAGTATTGGATTGGATTTTTGGTCAAATTGATGGCACTTGTATTATCACATCTTATGGGGATATTTTTAAGTTCAATACCAAAATCTATGAGTTATTACTTAATCCACAAGATTTGAGCACAGCAACTTCCAGTTGCAATATATTCGACCTCGGTCGTAGATAATGCCACTGAATTTTACTTCTTGCTGAACCAAGAGATTAAGTTTACTCCTAGAAATTGGCAAGTTTTACTAGTACTTTTTCTATCTAGTTTATATCTAGCAAAATCTGCATCTGAATAACCTATTAAGTCCATAGAAGATTATTTTGAAAATCAAAGACCTAGATTTTGTATTCCTTTTAAATATCTAAAAATTCTTTTAACAGTATTTAAGTGAGATTCCTTAGGATTAGATTGATATCTAGCACACATGCATACACTGAACATTATATTAGGTCTACTAGTAGTAAGATACAATAAAGAGCCTATTATATCTCTATAGAGCTTTGAATCAATATTTTTACCATGCTCATCTTTTTTTAATTTACAAAAAGGGATCATAGGTGTACTTATAATTTTTTAGCTGTCCATTCTAAATTTTTTTAATAGTTCTCTGATATACTTACTTTAGGTGATGGAGATCTCTTCTTTCATTTGTTTAATCTGGAGTCCGAGGAAGAAAGTGAGTTCGCCCATCATGCTCATCTCAAACTCCCCCTACATGAGCTTGACAAACTTTTAGTACAAATCTTCATTAGTAGATCCAAATATAATGTCATCAATATATATCTGCATAACTAGAATTTCTTTATCTTTTCTTTTTATAAAAAGAGTAGTATCAACATTTCCTCTTGAAAAACTATTTTTTAATAAAAACTTACTTAATCTTTTATACCATGCCTTAGGAGCCTATTTTAATCCATATAAAGCTTTGTTTAACTTAAACACATGATCTAAAAATTTATGATTTTCAAAATCAAGAGGTTGTTCTACATATACTTCTTCAGCAATATAATCATTAAGAAAAGCACCCTTAACATCTATTTGAAATAATTTAAAGTTCATAAAATAAGCAAAAGCAAGTAGCATTCTTATTGCTTCTAGTCGAGCAATAGGAGCAAATATTTCATCAAAATCAATTCCTTCTTGTTGATTGTATCCTTTAGCAACTAATCTTGCTTTATTTTTTATTATATTTTCATCTTCATCTAATTTGTTCCTATATATCCATTTAGTTCCTATTAAGGAGTGATTTTTAGGTCGAACAACTAGTATCCATATATTATTTTTTTCAAATTGGTTTAGCTCTTCTTGCATGGTAATTACCTAATTATGGTCTTTTTCAGCTTCATCTATTATTTTAGGTTCTAGATGTGAAACAAAAGCTACATAATTACAAGCATCTCTAAGTGAAGATCTGGTTCTTACTCCTTGTACCAGATCACCAGTTATTAATTTTTTAGGATGATTGTGGACATACCTTCATTCTCTTGAAAGATTATCTATGTCTTAAGGTTGTTCTTGAATATTCTGATCATTGATGCTTTCATCCAATTGATCTTTATTTTGCTCATTTGAGTCATTGAGGGTGAGTTTTTTCATTCCATCTTCTATGATACTTGTATCATCAGTACCCTCTATTTTTCTTGATGGAAGATCATTAGTTTTATCAAAAATAACATGAATTGACTCTTTCACTACTAGTATTCTTTTATTGAATACTCTAAAAGCATTGCTAGAAGTAGAATAGCCAAGAAATATAGCTTCATCAGATTTAGCATCAAATTTGTCTAAGCTATCTTTGTCATTATTCAAAATAAGACACCGACAACTAAAAATATGAAAATAACCTATATTAAGTTTTCTACCTTTCCATTATTCATAAGGTATTTTTTTTAAAATAGGTCTAATTAAAATATGATTTAAATGTAACATATTATGTTAATTGTCTCTACTCAAAAATATTTTGGGAGTTTGCTTTCACATAGCATGGTACGGGCCATTTCTTCTATGATTCTATTTTTTTTTTCAACAATTTTATTTTGTTGTAATGTTCTAGGTGCTGAGAAGTTATGATCTATACCCTTTTCATCACAAAATTTTTTAAAATCTTTATTTTTAAATTTAGTGCCATGGTCACTTCGAATAGAAATAATTGGTAAACCTTTTTCATTCGAAATCTTTCTATAAAACTTAAAAAATAAAAAAAATACTTCATCCTTAGAAGGTAAAAATAAAATCCAAGTAAAATATGAAAAATCATCAATAATTATAAAATAATATCTTTTTCCTTCTGGACTAGTTGTCCTTGTAGGATCAAATAAATCCATATGTAAGAGTTCTAGAGGTTTAGAAGTTGAAACAATATTTTTAGATTTAAAAAAAAAATTATTTGTTTACCTAATTGATATGCATCATAAATTTTATCTTTGTCAAAATTAATTTTTGGCAAACCAAAAATCAAATCTTTTTTAATGATTTTAGAAAGTGTGTGCATACTAATATGTGTAAGCCTATGGTGTCAAAACCAACTAGTCTCATTAATTTTAGCATTCATGGCCATAAGACATTATATATTTTATAAGGATAGATCATCCAAATCAACTATGTATATATTGCCATACCTATATCCAATGAATCTAATGCTAACATCAATGGGACTAGTTACTATACACATAGATGATTCAAAAACTACTTTATAACTTTTATCACATAATTGACTAATACTTAAAAGATTATGCTTGAGACCATTTACAAGTAATATATTTTCAATACAAGTGGAGGGAATGATACCAATGTTACCAACACCGATGATCTTTTCTTTATCATTATCGCCAAAGGTGACCATCCCTCCATTTTTGGCTTCCAATGTGATGAATTGAGATTCATCACTAGTCATGTGTCTTGAGCATCCACTATCAAGATACCACATCTGTTTTGTTTCTTGGGATGCAAGACACAGCTGCACACATAAAGTCAAGTTTTAACCTTAGGTACCCAAGCTAACTCGGGTCCTTTGGGGTTAGTCACAATAATTTTTTTTGAAACCCATATTTTCTTAATATTTTTATCATCAAATTTATTTGATAAATATGAATAAGCTTTATGCCCTACTTTGCCATATTTAAAATAAGTAATATTTGATAATTTTCTTATGGATGCATTGACAAAAATATTTTTCAAAAATTTTTATTTTTTAAGAGTATTATAGCCAAGTCTGACTTTATCATATACAACTTTTTGACTATCAATGATTATCTGAAGTTTGTTTGAATTTAATATAAATCTATCAACTATAGGTTTCAACCTGGTTACCTCTTCCTTTAGATTTTGATTTTCTTTTACAAGAGTTTTGTTTAGGCTTGAAATTTTATCTTTTTTTTAATAGAAATTGATTCTTTATTTCTATTTTTTTTTTATATCAACTTCTTCTTTTTCTTTAGCTAATACTTGATTTCTTAATTTTAAATTTTTATTTTTTATTTCTAATTTTTTTAGATCATCCAAAAGTTCATGAAAAGCTTCTTGTAGTTCATCATAAGAAAATTTATTTTGAATTTTGGGGGTTATCTCATTTTTATGTGCCATAAGACACAAGTTGGCTTCTTCGTGAGATTCTTTATCTATGGTGGAGTCATCACTGTCACTCCACGTAGCCATCATAGCCTTTTTTTTTAATTTTTTTTAACCTTTCTTGAGCTGGGGATATTCTGATCTGAAGTGGCCCGACTTCTTACACTCATAACAGATGATGGGTTGTTCTTTTTTTTTCTTTACTCAGCTCCTCCTTGGTTAGTGGTCTTCTCTTGGTCTCTTGTCTCCTTCTCTTCATGAAACATCTAAATTTTTTTTGTGATTAGGACTAAGTTCTCATCTTCTTCGCTGTTCTTTGATTTTTCTATATCTTCTTCTTTTTGAGCTATCGATTTGAGAGCAATAGTCTTCTTTTTTCTGATCTCTTTCTCAAAATATTGCTTCATAGTTAGCTCATGGGTCATGAGGGATCCAAGTAGCTCCTCCAGAGGTAGAGTGTTTAAATCCTTGGCTTCTTGAATTATAGTGACCTTTGCCTTCTATGATCTTGGTAAAGACCTGAGCACTTTTCTCACAAGATCACTGTTAGAATAACATTTGTCAAGACTTTTCAAACTATTTAGTGAAATGGATGAACATTTGAGTTATTGATTTTTTAGGTTTCATTTTAAATAGTTCATAGTTGTGCACAAGCATATTGATTTTAGACTCTTTTACTTGATTTGTGCCTTCATGTGTAACTTCTAACCTATCTCAAATTTCTTTAGCTACATTGCAAGTAGAAATACAGTTGAATTCATTTTCATCTAAAGTATAATATAAGACATTCATGTCTTTAGAATTGAGCTAAGTCATTTTTTTATCAAGTTCATCCCATTCACCTTCCGACTTAGGGAGAGACACACCATCAATCAATTTAGTGGGTGTATGAGATCCATTTACTATGATACTCCACATATCATAGTCAAGTGCTTGAATAAAAATTCTCATCCGAGCTTTCCAATAGGTGTAGTTTAACCTATTAAAAAGTCGAGGTCGGTTTATGGATTGCCCCTCGGCTAGAGATATACCAAATTGGGCTGCCATTGATCTTTGACTTTTGATGGTTAAATCAAGTAAGGGCTAGAGCACTAGGCTCTGATACCACTTATTGCCCAGATATGGAGCCCAAGAGGAGAGGGGTGAATTAGATCTTTTTAAAATTTTTATGATTAGTACACTCAAATAATGTGCTATACTTGTTAAGTGGAGTGAATTTATTAGCTATGAAAATGAAATCAATCACAAATGATAGGCAGACAAGTATAAAGCATAAAGAATAAGTAAAGATATGCAAGCACAACAAACACAAGAGATTTATTGTGGTTCAGTGCCAATCTTACACCTACATCCACTCTCCAAGTCTCTACTTGAAAATTGAATCCACTAAAAAGATTTCAAGAATACAATATGTCGGACAACTCTGACCCTTGCTATCCAAGCAAGAATACTTATTTTTTAGGTACAAGCCAACCCTTAACACTCTGATTTCAGGTGGATCAACCTATCCGAATTTTGAAACCTCCAAAAACTCAAAATCCAAAATACAATATAAGGAAAAATAAGGTACAAAAATTTCAGTGCAATATCTCCTTAAATGAACACAATAAATGCAATAAGAATACAATACTTAAGGGGAAGAAGCTTTTGCTGAACACCCTCAATGAATTGCATACTTGATTATAGCTGGAGAGTGGTTGGTGAGCTGATTGAATGCTTCTTTTCTTCTCTTTTAGGAATTTTTGAACTTTTCTCAGATGTGAGCTTTGAATGCTTGCAAAATTTTGTGATTTTTCACTTCAAAAGAGCATTTATAGTCACCATTTACCTTTGAGAATGTCTTAGAGTTGGTTTAGAGCTATTGAAGAGTGTTTAATATGTATTAAATACACAAAAAATAGACTGAAAACTAGCCGTTATGAACTCATCCAGAATGGATTGTCCTAGGTGGGTCATCCCACTATGACTGAAAAGTCCTATGAGATGCCTCATTTGGTCAGACAGAAAGTTTAGCTTTCTATTTTGATCTCAGAATCTCAAGGATCATCCCAGATGGATCATCCTACTGTATGGGTCATCCCAAGTGGGTCGTCCCACTGCATGCCATAAGCCAAAATGAAGCATGCCAGCTACTCAATGAAAAAGAATGACCCAGATGGGTCACCCCATATTGTTGCAATCCAATTTTTCATGTATTTAAGATTTGAAACTTACTAGAATACTTTCAAATACTCTCAAATGGATTCAAATCAATTTAACACTCTCAAAAGTCTTCGAAAACTTCTCCAACTTGTAGAAACTTCAATTTTGGCATACTTGATGAAGCTCTTCAAATCCAATCTTTTGGACTATCTGAAATATCATAAAAATACTCTTCAAAGATAAGAAACTCATTAGTAGTCCCCTCAAATGATTTATGATCATCAAAATCAAATCTTAGAGCAACACAATCTAATTGGATCCTTCGATCATCAGATTTGACCAAATCTTCTAATGCATGTATTCCCATAGGTTCGAACCTAAGTTAGTAGCATAAGAATAACTTTCTATACCAATCGATGTAACCATCTAGTAATAGTGACCCGACGATCGGATAGGTCGAAGTATTGCAAAGCAATATTCTGGAACCTACGGATATTTAGTTACCATATAATTCATCCCTTTGACTCTAATGCTCGAGGTGATCTAAGATTGCATTGTCAATCCTAATTAAGTTGACCACACTATATTTCAATCTTTTAAATCTATCTCATGGATTATCCTAGCCAAAATTTTACTAAATTAAAATACACTAATATATATCTCTTACTAATTCAGTGGGGTCAATTCCATCTTGACTCACACACCGACTTGATAAGTACTTAACTACATCCGATATCCTTCTGTCACTGAGTTAGAAACTCAGACGGTCCAGTACTAATGTATAGTGAGTTGCTTACAAGTCACTATGGTGGTCTCAGGTCTGAGGGATACTTATATCCATACCCTTCACGAGCTACTCTTGACAATAAAGTGCTCGACAAATGGTTATGTTCGATGTGAATATACTCCTATATTCCACCTGCATGTCATAACAGTATCTCCACACTCCTTGGTTAAGAGGACAACCAACTCATATGATGTGCAACGACCTATATTCGATATTGCTATCATCCTATTAATAGCATATCATTCGATCGCAAATACTTTTAAGGACTTAATGACAAATCCTCCTTTGTCGATTAATTCTAGTTCTAAGGACTTTATTACAATACAGGAGTTCAAAGATGGATAATTTGTAATAAAAATACTAAATAATTTTTATTAATAAAAATTTATATATAATTTATAAGATGAGCATAATCGTTAACAGACTAATGAATAGCTTTGGAATATATTTTCCAACAACTCCCACTTTGACTAAAGCCAATCGATACAATATGGAATACCC
Organism: Elaeis guineensis; assembly: GCF_000442705.2. Taxonomy (NCBI): domain Eukaryota; kingdom Viridiplantae; phylum Streptophyta; class Magnoliopsida; order Arecales; family Arecaceae; genus Elaeis; species Elaeis guineensis. The sequence goes on from NC_025997.2 coordinate 42,306,885, forward strand.
ATCTTCGACTTGTGGTCATCGAACTCTTTGATTTTGAAAGCTTTAATAAATGGGTCGGTTAGGTTCTCCTTCCCATCGATCTTCTGAAGGTTGACGTCACCTCGATCTATGATCTCCCAGATAAGATGAAAGCAGTGCAGAATATGTTTAGTGCATTGATAGGACCTCGGCTCTTGGGCTTGAGCAATGACTTCAGTATTGTCGCAATATAACAAGATGGGGTCATCAATGGAGGGTGTCACTCTGAGCTCACTGATGAACTTTCGCAACCATACTACTTCTTTCGCAGCATCGAATGCCGCGACATACTCTACTTTGCAAATAGAGTCAGCCACAGTGTGCTACTTGAAACTTTTTCAACAGATCGCTCCACCATTCTGGATAAAAATATAATCCGACATACTCTTTCTATCGTCATGGTCTGACTGAAAGCTGGAGTCGGTAAACTCCACTAGTTTCAAGTCAGTTTCACCATACATAAGCCATTGGTCCTTAGTATTTCTCAAATACTTAAGAATGATCTTTACAACCTTTCAGTGATTCTCTTTTGGATCAGACTAGTGTCTACTCACTACCCCTAGTGAGTATACCATGTCTGATCTCGTACATGTTATGATGTATATAATAAAACCCACTATCAAAGCATATGAAACTTTACTCATGAGCTCTCTCTCTTGAGGAGTTATCGGATAATCTCTTTTCGAAAGAAAAATTCTATGGTCTATCGGAAGATAGCCTTTCTTGAAATTCTCCATGCTGAAACGTTTCAGCATGGTATCTATGTACGTAGATTGAAAGAGCCTAAGCAATTTCTTAGATCTATCTCTATAGATCTTCATCCCTAGGATGTTGGCTGCTTCTACCAGATCCTTCATGGAGAATTATGATGACAGTCACACTTTTATTTCCTATAATGCAGGGACATCATTTTTTATTAAGAAAATATTATCCACATACAACACATGAAATAAATTACTGAACCATTAGTCCACTTATATATGCAAGGTTTCTCTCCATTCCTAACGAAGCCATACATTCTGATTATCTTATCAAAATGTATATTCCAACTCTGAAATACTTGCTTCAATCTATAAATAGATATCTGAAGCTTGCACAACTTAGACTCATCTGTGGATGTGAATCCTTCAGATTTTATCAAATACACCTCTTCGTTCAACTCTCTATTTAGGAAAGTTACCTTCACATCCACTTGCCAAACTTCATAGTCCAAGTATGCTACTATCGCAAGTATGATCCAAATGGACTTGAGCATTACCATAGGAGAAAATATCTCATCATAGTCAATACCATAATGCTGATGATAATCCTTGGTAACCAAACAGACTTTATAGATCTCCATCTTTCCATCTGTGCCCCTCTTCCTTTTGAAGACCGACTTATACCCTATGGGTTTAATCCCTTTAGATAGATCAACTAACATCCATACATCATTGATCTTCATGGACTCCATTTAAGATTTGATGGCTTCAAGCCATTTATCAGAGTCAGACCTCCGCATCGCATCCATATAGGTAATCGGATCCTTATCGTTCTTATCGAGTTCAATAGGATCTCCATCCTAGACCAAGAAACCTAAGTATCTATTTGACTGATGCGGTACTCTATCAAATCACCTTAAGAATGTTTGTGTATTAGGCTTCGAGATTGATCTTATCAAATCTGGTTAAGATTCAAACATTGATGTCGGTTCTTCTACGTGTCAAACTTCATCAAGCTTGATTTTTGAGATACTTATTTCTTCACTAAGGAATTTCTTTTTTAAAAAGTGTGTCTTATTACTGACAAACACCTTTTGTTCAGTAGACAGGTAAAAGTAATATCCCCTCATTTCCTTGGGGTACTCTATGAAATTATATTTATCGGACCTAGGACTGAGTTTGTCAGTTTGTAATCATTTAACATAAGCCGGACACCCCCAAACCCTAAAGTAAGAGAAGTTCAGCCTATGCCCTCACTATATCTCATATGGTATCTTACTAACTGACTTGCTCAGAATGTTATTGAGCACAAGACCATCTATTTCAAGTGCATATCCCCAAAAAGAGATCGACAGAGTTGCAAACTCCATCATGGACCGAACCATGTCCAATAAGGTTTTATTCCTCCTTTTCGAGATGCCATTATGCTATGGTGTCCCTGGAGGGGTCCATTGTGAAAGAATCTCATTTTCTCCTAGATATGTCAGAAATTCACTGGAGAGGTATTCACCTGCTTGATTGGATCGAAGAGTTTTAATACTTTTTTCAATTTGTTTCTCTACTTCATTACGAAACTATTTGAATATTTCAAATGATTCAGACTTATGTTTCATCAAGTAGACATATCCATACCTAGATAGAGCATCTATGAACATAATGAAATAGCTATATCCTCCTCTGGCACATGTGCTCATGGATCCACATACATCAGTGGTGGTGAATTTCAGTGCAGGGGTAAAACAGTAATTTTAAAATTTTTTCAAAATTATAATTTTACAGTAAAAATTATTTATTAATTTAATTAATTAACATGTATTAACCCTATACAAGAATCTAAATATGATATATAGTATGCATTTAAATTTAAAATTTAAACTTCTACAGTAAACGTTTTACTGTTATGTGTTCAGAACACATTACCTTCATGCAGGTAGTCGATCGCTGCATTCTGATCACCGTCGAAAAGGTCTGATCATTGCAATACAGCCACACAGTATGTCTGACCTCCATGGATCATCCACATGAAGCTCTCGATCTGATCGGCTCCTTACGAATGCTAGTTCGTTGCAAAATCCTTTCGACGGCTGATGCTGATCGAACTCCTTCGATCGGTGTCTGTCGATTCTTTGGATACTCTGGATCGTCAGCAGAGATAGTAAAGAGGTTGATGAAATTTTTTTTAAAGTTTGGTGGACTCACGACACTCGTAGCTCACCTTCTCACTTCCCGAACCCTAGACAGAAATCCTAGGGTACTCACAAAAAACCCTGCGCCCTTTCTCTCTTCTTTTCTTTTCTTTTCTCACGCACAAGGCCTTTCTCACGCCACCCTTTCTCTCACAGATTAGATTTTGCACATGCCCCACCTTCTCTTTCTTTTTAAAATGGTGCAAGACCTCATCTTTTCAGCATTTTCACCGTATGAGAGGATAAAGCCAGGTGGTTGCTCACTTGAATTCAAATCGAATTTGAATTCAAATGCCAACCAACCAATCTTTATCCACTCTTGGCATAAGAAGAAGGGGGCATGGGTTCTTTGTGTGTGGAGAATTTACACGAGAAACTTTTTCTCGTGCAGAGAATGGGGCGCATAAAAGGATAAGGTGGCGCATGGGATTAGTTGCTTATTCAAATTCAAACATCATTTGAATTTGAATGGCCAACTAATCAATCTTTATCCACTCAAATGGTGCACAAGGGAGGGGCGTGGGAAGGCTTCTACATGGGAGAAAATTTACGAGAACTTGTTTCTCATGAATTCAAATAGGTACAGGTGGGTGAGGTGGTGCAGGGAGATAAGTCAAAAGTGGTTTGAAATTTTAAACCAATCTAATTGAACCAACCATATTAAAATAGGTTAGGCATAATTAGACTAAGTTAAACCCAACACAATTAGACTTAATTAGGCTCAATAAAATCTTAATCAAATCAAAAATTGACTAAGCCCAACCCTTGATCAGATCAGGGACCAAACCACCTTGACGATTAGGTCAACTCTTAACCTAATCGGGTCAAACCCAACTGAATCCAATTCAATTGGACTTGATCCAAAAATAATTATTCAATCAAATTGAGTTAATTAGTGATCAAATCACTAATTAAATCTCTCATAAATATTGAGTCCAAATTCGATGGGCAATCAGATATCAAAGTCCATCGATATGAACCCTGATCGAAGAGTCCCAAACTAGTGGGACTCTTAACCCCGATACCCAAAATGTGTGGAACTCATGATCAGAGAATCCTGATTCTCGATCACATAGTCCCAGACACATAGAACTCAGAGTCTCCAAGTATTAGGACTCTTGGTCGAAGAGTCCCAGTCCAGTGGGACTCTTCACCAGCCATCAGATCAGATAGGAACCTCAAATGTGTGTGACCCCACAGGTTCGAACCTAAGCTGGTAGCACAGAAACCAATTTTTATACTAATCAAAGTGACCATCTAGCAATGATATCCAACGTCCGGATAGGTCAAATAGTCGCAATCGCAACATTCAGAACCTATGCGAATATGGTTACTGTATAATTCATCCCTTTTGACCCCTGTGTATAGGATGACTCAAGATTAAACTATCAATCCTGATCAGATCATCCGAGTCGTGCTCAACTCAAACAGTCCTGTGACTCCTCACTAGGACTACCCTGGTCAAGATTTTGCTAAATTGAAACACGACTGTACACAGCTCCTGAACTGAAGTGGTCAATCCCATCTTGACACACACACCGATAAGTCAAGTACTTAACTACACCCAGCAGCCTTCCGTCACTGAATTAGAAATTTAGGTAGTCCAGTGCCTAAGTGCAGTGAGTTGCTTGTAAGTCACCATGGTGGTCTCAAGTCGGAGGGACAGTTATACCCATATCCCATCGGAGTAAATCTTGACAGTAGAAAAAGCTCCAGAGTCGGTCACGTTCAGTGCAGATGTACCCTTACATCTCACCTGTATGCCATACCAGTGTCTCCACACTCCTTGGTTAAGAGGACAACCAATCCATATGGCAGACAACAACCTATGCTTGATAAACATTGTTGTCCTTGGTAACAACGTATCATTTGGTCGCGAACAGGTTTAAGGACTAAACGACAAATCCTCCTTTGTCGAGTCTAAATAGTCCTAAGGACTTCACCACAATACAGGAGTTCATTAGAAGATGAAATAATTTATGATGAAAAATACCAAAATAACTTTTATTTAATTTATAATTCATATACTAATACAAGAAAGAGTACAACCATCAACAGACTGACGATTGGCTTTGGGACACTATTCCCAACAATCAGTATGTATCAGGTCTAGTACATCACTGGCTCGTTCATCTTTTTCAGTAAAAGGTGACTTGATTATCTTTTCAAGCAAACAAGACTCATAGATAGGTAATGATTCATAATCATTTTTATCAAGAATCCCTTCTTAAGCTAATCTATTCATTCTATTCTTGTCGATATGACCTAGCCTATAATGTCAAAGGTAGGCATCCGTGACATTATCTATTCTAGGACGTTTATTAGAAATATACATTATATTAGACCTAGATACGATTGTTCAACTGTCCATACAAAATTATAACACCATTCAAAATGATATCACAAAAATTTTTTTTATTAATATTTCATAATTTGATTTGGCCAAAAGGCCTACAAAAATAACATTCAAAAGAAAACTAAGACAGTAATGACACTGATCAAGAACAATATAATGAGACTCGAATACAAGCTTGATGATTCTTAAAGCTAAAACTAAAACTGATCTTCCATCTCTAACATTCAGGAATCTCTCATCATCTTCAAATCTCCTACTAACTTGAAGATCCTGCAATAAATTATAAATATGAATAGGGCTACCGATATCCAATACCCAGGTCATTGTTGTCGGAATTTGAGATTTGGGGCATGCATGTGTGTTTCAAAATTTTATTTTCTAAATACTACAGCGAAGAACAAGATTAAAATATTTTTAATCTAAATTATGCATGCATAAAAATATAAAACTATATGGATCTATTTTATTTGCTAAAATTGATATATGCTGAAATTCAGATTATGATCAAATCACATACCTATTTCGCAATCTTTTTCTTCAAATCTGGATCTGGAAGAGAAGAGATTCTCTCTTAGCCACACAAGTGTCTGACCTTTATGAGTATTCACTCAGAATCAGTCTGGAGTAACCCTCTTTAATCTGAATTTTGATTCTCCAAATTCAGCCTGCTGAATTTGAACGAAGCCTGGATCGCGATTAACGCTTGATCTTTTTCCTTGATCTTCTTCTTCTCCTCTTTTCTAGAGTTTTTTCTCTTGCTATGTGTTGCTATCAGATGCTAGAAATTAGTAAGAGAAAGGCACCCAACAGCCTTTAGGTGTGGGACTCCTTGAGACGTGCATCCAAAGAGAAAGGGGGTGTGGGATGCCCAAGGTAAGAGAAAGGGAGAGGAAGAGAAGGCATGGGACTTCTCTTTTGACGTGTGGGGTTGCTGGTTTAGATGCTCCAGGGACTTTAGGAGAGGTCATTTTAAATAGGTACAAAGACTGAATCTTATTCAATCATATAATATAAGTCCTACTTGCATTGGATTTCCTATTAACTTAAGTTATCTAACTTACTTTAGGAGACCCTTTATGCACTAACAATTGGAGCTCTTGCATCCATAATTAGACATCCCAAAACACACCCAAGAGATGCCCCATAGGAGAACTAAAAGCCCTCTAATCAATGGATATGCCCAACTCGATCAAATCAAGGTGGCATCCAAGAATAACTATCAAGAAAATTAATTAGGGACTTCCACTTTTAATTTATTGAAGAAAAAACCACCTTTTTTCTGTGTAGGATCTTCCAGATTTCATCAAATCTGGGGCAGAATAAATTAAAATTTTTTATCCTATGCTATTTCAGATCTAATATCTATTAGTTCTAATTTTATTATCTGATATTTAAAATCTAAAATTAAATCTAAAAGTATGAGAAATATAGACATACCTCAAGGGTAATCTAATTACCCTGTAGATGATCGCAGCACTGCCTGAGGTTCTGATATAGCCACGCAAGCACCTGGCCTCTACCAGTATCCACTCAGGTAGGATCTAGAATGTCTTCTCCTCATGATTCTATGCTCCAAAAATCAGATCAAAATCTGATTTGGAAGTACTTCAAAACTCCTTCTGAAGTTGGAGCAGCAGCCTATCGAAGATGTCCTGCAGCCTTCTGTTCCAGGCGTCACCACGCCTTGTACCTTTGCCAGATGAACGTCCAACTTCTTGGACATGAAGAGGGGAGAAAGGAGAGCAAGGAGGATATAGAGAAGAAGGGAGGAGGCAGCAGCTAATGGGTTTTTGCATAAAACAAGTTCTATCTTGAAACCCTAGGTGTAGTAAGATTTATATAGATCCTGTATGCTGCGCAGCGCCACATCATTCGACCAATCAAAAAATTCCAATAAATTTTGAAAAAAAATTTGATTGGTGGAGTGATATCATCTGATCATATCAGATAAGAATCCCCATTCTCTCTCCTATATTGGCACCAACATTGGATAAGCACAAATAAGGTGACGCCAAAGAGTCCAAGTTTATCAGGACTCTTTGGTTCTTATCCATTTGGAGCGCCCACTTAAATCCAATTGAGCACATGCCATAATCTGATTATGGCACCCAATTTGAAGTAGTTTGGACATGTGGACACTCCACAAAAATCCTCCAATGAATCCTCTTCAGTTTAAGACCTATATGTCAACTTTTGACAGATGTCCTAAAATGAAATTGGCAGGTGCTAGAAATTAGTGGGTGTTGTCTTAAATTCATCTCATGAATTAAGACAAGCCTTTTTTGAGTTGGACAAGCTTCAATTAGACTGAGAGAAACCTTTTCAAGATTCTCTAGATGAGTCAGATCATATTTGGCTCAGTAGAGACAGAAAAGATTACACGAAGAAAAAGTTAGGCTCAATCGAGTGCTAGCACGATTTCCTTGAACCTAATTGGATCTTATCCAAATCAATTGGGGTAGCCCAATTGATGACATCCAGATCCTAACCCTTATTTGTGTAACCTAGTTAGGTTCAATTCTGTATGGTAATGAGACATGTCGTGATCTCATCATCGACATCATCGAAACTCCTTTCGATGGATTAGAACTCTTCTGATTCAGACAATTAGAATGATCGATCATCAAAATCATTCTAATTGCTCTCAAAATCCACCAATGACACCTAGCAGTATATGGTGGCAATCCATCAGCACTGAAGATGACCTCTTGGTGCAGCTACCTATGTGATTGAGTTTCTCTATCATGAGTCCCGATTGAATTAGGGTTAAGGTGAACTCGTCAAACCCAACATCAGTTATATGAATCAATCGATCGATCTGAGTCCGATGTGAAACCTAATGAAAAACTCTTTTCCATTATTTCACTATGCCATGGCCATGGGCTTAAGGACTCGATCTTTCGATCATCATAGGACTACTCCTCTCATCTACCGAGGTTGATAGATCCCATCTTGGTGCGATCTGGTTCCTACAATGGATATGCTATAGCCAACATACACCTCAGGATTTTGAATGGCTAGGAGATTGAGTTATGATGTAGTCAAACTATAACACACTCAAGATGAACCATCGATGCACCTCAAGTCAAAGAACTAGACACACAACTACAGCATCGAGCTAGTCGTCGACGAGAAGGTAGATTTCCTTATGACTGCTCGAGGTGGTCATGCTCAGTACTCTCGTTCTCAACGAATACCTGTACTCTCACTCTGGTGTCTCCACACCATAGACTCAAGACTCATCTATCCTAAAGAAGTGATCGTACACCAACCTTCCGGATTGATCACCATCCTCGTGATGATCCTATGGTCAGGAGCAGTTTATGAGTTAGTTATATAAATTTATGCCTTAAATTTTCAACTCTTAAAAATATAAATTTATATTCTCACTAACTCAAAGGATGTATCACAGACACAATGTACACAATGTGATAGAAGAATAACCCTTTTATTTATTTATAGTCAAAATTATAAATTTGCCCTTAGATCTGTACAGGAATGTGTCAGCCGATCTGGCATCTAGGGCACACATCTAACAAACTCTCACTTGACCAAATATCAATTGGCTCCATATCTAAGTCCCATCTTCTCAAGGTGGGCTTTGATCTTCTGTTGGCCCAATGGCTTAGTCAATGGGTCTGCCACATTGTCTATGGAGTCGACTCTCTTGACCTCGACATAACCTTTTTCGAGGTAATCACAGATCAGATGGAATCGCCGCTCGATGTGCTTAGACTTCTAGTGAGATCTTGGCTTTTCAGCTAGGGCTATGGCGCCATTATTATCGCAGTAAAGATGGATGGCATCCGATGACATCACTCCAAGCTCTGCAGCAAACTTTTTATACCAGAATGCCTCCTTTGCAGCTTCCGATGTAGCAATATACTCTGCCTCCATGGTGGAATCTGCAATTACCGTTTGCTTGAAACTCCTCCAGCTAACTGCACCACCATTGCAAATGAACAGACTCCCAGATGTCGACTTTCGATCATCTATATCAGACATAAAGTCTGAGTCTATAAATCCCTGAATCTGGAGTTCTCCATTCCCAAAGACTAGAAACATATCCTTAGTCCTTCTTAAGTACTTAAGGATACATTTCACAGAAGTCCAGTGCTCTTCGCCTGGATTCGACTAATATCTGCTTGTGACACTCACAGCATGGGCTATATCAGGTCGTGTACATAGCATTGCATACATGAGGCTCCCTATTGCCGAAGCATAAGGGATCTTGCTCATGCGTTCAATCTCCTCAGGTGTGCTAAGGCACATCTTCTTGGAGAGATGAATGTCATGTCTAAAAGATAATAAACCTCTTTTGGAGTTATCTATGTTAAACCTTTTTAGCACCTCCTTTATATACATCTTCTGTGAAAGTCTCAAAATCCTATTTGGTCTATCTCTATAGACCTTAATACCCAGTATAAAGGATGCCTCTCCTAGATCTTTCATAGAGAACTCCTTAGACAACCATACTTTGACTGAGGTCAACATGGGAATGTCATTTCCAATTAGGAGGATGTCATCCACGTACAATATGAGGAAGACAACTGCGCTCCCACTGACCTTTTTGAACACACATGGTTTCTCCTCATTCTTGATGAAACCAAATATTTTGATCACATCATTGAAATGAGTGTTCCAACTCTGAGATGCTTGCTTAAATCCATAAATGGACCTTTGCAGTTTGCAGACCTTGTGATCATCATCACTGGATGTGAAACCAAGCGGCTGTTCTATATAGATATCTTCCTCAAGATATCCATTTAAGAATGCCATTTTCACATCCATCTGTCATATTTCATAATCGAAATAGGCTGCAACAACAAGCAATGTGCGGATGGATTTTAGCATGGCTACGGGCGAGAAGGTATCCTGATAGTTAATGCCTTCACACTGACTATAACCTTTCGCTACGAGCCTAGCCTTGAATGTCTCCACATTCCCATCTGCACCTATCTTTCTCTTGAAGATCTATTTACACCCAATAGGTACAATACCTTCAGGTGGATCTACCAAGGTCCAGACTTGGTTTGAGTGCATCGAGTCAATTTCTGATCTCATTGCCTCTAACCATTTTTCGGAGTCGATATCTGATATCGCCTCGTTATAGGTCTTGGGATCAGCACCATGAACCTCATTTTTCGTGAGGAACATTTCCTCTACATCCTCTTGTATGGTACCTAAGTACCTTTCAGGAGGACGAAAAATCCTAGTCGATCTATGAGGTGGAAGAGGTTGTGTTAGGACTGGTTCTGATTGATTAGGTTCCTCAGGTTCTTTAGCTCGTTGCTCTTGGGAGACATTCTCCTTGAGCTTAATTATTCTTCCGATGCCACCATCTTGAATAAACTATTTTTCAAGAAAAATAGCATTTCGACTCACAATCACATTGTGGTCTTTTGAAATATAAAAATAATATCCTAATGACTCTTTAGGATATCTTATGAACCGAGCTCTAAAAGACCTGAACTCTAACTTGTCCGTCCGCTGTCTCTTGACATGAGCTGGACAACCCCAACTTCTGAGATGATTCAGACTTGGCTTCTTACTATGCCATATCTCATACGGTGTGGTAGGAACGATTTTAGAGGAAATCCTATTCAATACATAAATTACTGTCAGGAGACAATGTCCCCAAAAAAATTCTGGGAGGTCTGTGAAGCTCATCATGAAACGGACCATATCTAATAGGGTCCAATTTCTCCATTCTGAAACTCCGTTGAGTTGAGGCATTCCAGGTGGAGTCCATTGAGAGACTATACCATTGTCCTTAAGATAGTCTAGAAATTCCCGACTAAGGTATTCACCTCCTCGATCTGATTGAAGAACCTTAATGGGCTTTCCTGTTTATTTTTCTACCTCATGTTTGAATTCTTTGAATCTTTCAAAAGCTTCAGACTTGTGTTTTATTAAAAATACATACCCGTACCTAGACATATCATCGGTAAAGGTAATGAAGTAGACAAAGTTGTCTCTAGGCGGTACATCAAATAGGCCGCACACATCTGTATATACTAGGGCAAGTAGGTCTGTGGCTCTTTCCCCATGTCCCACAAAAGGGAGCTTGATCATTTTGCCTTGAAAGCATGATTCACAAACTAGATATGACTCGAAAGTCAACAGACTCAGTAGCCCGAATTTCTCCAATTTGTTAACCCTGTCTTCCGCTATATGACCTAGCCTTAAGTGCCACAGATACTTATCATTTAGACTATCTCTAGGCCTTTTAATTCCTATGGCATTCATATTTTGCTCAATATTAAAAACAGATACATTAACATGTAATTGATAGAGACCATTAATAACAAAACCATTTGCAACTTTATTATTTTCATAAAATATGTTACAATGGTCCTTATGAAAGCTAATCACATAGCATTCTTGTGCTAAACATGAAACAGAAATTAAATTCCTGCTTGCTACAAGCACATAATAATAGTCTCTTAAAACTAAATCTAATCATAGCGGTAATCATAGAGGGTAGGTTCCTACGGCCATAATAGCAACTCTTGCTCCATTTTCGATGCGTAGGATCATCTCCCCATCCCTCAGCCTCCTGCTCTCCTCAAGACCCTGCATAGAAGTGCACAAATGAGCACTAGAACCAGAGTCAAGCACCCAACTGGATGCGGAAGAAACCATAAGATTAGATTCGATAATGAGCATATCTCCAAAAGGACCATCCTTCTTGTTCTTCAGGGTGGCCAGGTACTGAGGACAATTCCACTTCCAATGGCCTTCTGACTGACAGTGGAAACACTTTCTCTTTTTAGAAGCCTTCTTCTTCAATCTTGTCTTCTTGTTCTTGCCATCCACCTTCTGCTTCTTCACAGACTTCTTTTTCTTTCTAAAAGACTTTCTCTTGGAAGAAGTCCACTCCACAGTAAGAACTGAGCCTTTTGAACCTTTCATTGAAAGCTCAGTCGTAACCAGCATATTCATTAACTCGCCAAGGTACATTGCATCTTATGCATATGAAAGTTCATGATGAACTGACCATATGTATCGGACAAGGACTGAAGGATCACATCAATTTGAAAATTCTTGTCTAAGATGATATCGAGCTTCTCAAGCTCCTCAAGATCCTTGATCATTGTCAAACAATGATCTTAGACTAACTGCCCATCACGCATCTTGGCCTTAAAATATCTTTGACAGACTTGATACTGGCCGTGCGACTCTATTCACCAAACAACTCTTGTAGGTGAGCCAACATTTGGTGGGTAGTCAAAATATTTTCATGTTGGCACTGCAAATCATCAGACATTGCACCCAACATGTAGTACCTAGCTTTGTTATCATCATCCATCCACTTTTTCAGAGACGCTGTCTGTTCAGCAGTCGGACGTGCTGGCATGGCAGGTGGGTCCTGGTCCAAGATATGAGTCAATTTTTTAAAATCCAGAATAATTCTGTAGTTTCTCAACCAGTCCTTAAAATTTGGTCCAGTCAGTCTATGAGTGTCTAGAATTTTGGTCCGGGAGTTTGAGGCAGACATGTTTCCTGTAGAGAGTCAAAAGTTTCTAGTTAGATTTTATAATCAGACTCAACCAATTTGTTTAGAATTTTCATTTTTCAACAAATTAGGCTCCCACTATTTTCTCAGATCCCTACACTCCCTTGGTAGAGATGTAAAAATCTCCATGATTAGTGATTCTAGTGGGTGGTGCAGTCTCACCGACTGGCTCATCACCTCACCTAACAATTATTGGTGATGAGTCAACCGATGAGTGGACAACTCTTGTCCAATGATTCTCTAATCATGGTGCACCCAAAACTTGGTCTCTAATTCATGAAGCTCACCGTATCCAGGATATTGCTCCAATCCTTAGTTAAGCCAAACCCAGCATTTGCACGAACTAGATTCCTGATTGGGTCCCTCACCATATCCGAAATATTGAGCCCAACCCATCCTCTAATCCGTAGCATCCAATGCCTAATGGACATGGTTACGTCTTTCCGGTGCAACTGAGCCACTGTAATCAGTCGAGAACAATCAACCTCGGGAAGGGCCCGCACATCCACAATGGTGGAAGACCTAGACTTAATATTTTCTTAGGAAGATTTGATTTAGGTCTCTTTAAACTTGACTTGACATAGTCATAACAATTATGACTAACCTAGTGGCATGGGTCAGCTCGAATTGTTAGCCACCTCAAATCAGAACTGGGTCGACACATATGGTCAGGTAAGTGAGACCGGTGGGAGGGATATGCCATTAACTCAATAAGAACGCATTCGAGTCGAGTAGCTCCCAATTAAAAACCAGTCGATCGCATCTGCCCAACTTACTTTAGACACCAAATTGTCGAACCAGAACTAATTGGGTTAGCCTACAATCCAGGCTCTAACCACTGAGCCAAATTAGGTCTTAACTTGATTGAGTCACATCTAAATGTGATTCAACCTTGACCCAGACTTAATCCTATTAGGCTGGTCAATTATTTGCTTTCATGATCTCAGCTAACCAACTCTTGATTCAGTTTGATCAACTGCTAGACCTAATTGAGCTACTTAAGCCCGAACCCAATCTTATGAAAATATCTTAGATCTGAAATTCTCAATTTTAGACCTAACTTAATTTTATAAGCTCAATACATTAATTAAGTTTGGGTTCATAAACAAAGCATGTAAAATAAATCCTAGAGTTTCAGGATCTAGAGTTTTGCAGAAAAGTAAGTTTTGATTTCTGATTAAGGATGAACGTGCGGCACCCCTACACGTCATATGAACACCCCATTGAATGAAAAGAGAGGGTCTTAAAATCCTACTTTATTCTTATGACCAGACGACCATGAGGAACACCTTAATCAGAAATATAAATTTAACTACAAAACTAGTTAGATCTAAATTAACATATCACATATACAATTTAAGATCTAACTAAGACATGCTTTGCATACATCTCATGTATCAAAAATCAATCTAATTAACATGCTTTTAGATCTGATACATCACATGTAATATCTAAAAAATAAAATTTAAATTAAACTATTCAAAATAAAAATTATTCTAGACAAGTTACTAGAACAATTCTACAACTAGTCTAGGCATGCAACAGATCAATTTTATGAAATAATTAAAATTTTATTTTTATTTTTTAATCTGATTATAATAATTATAATATCAAAAAAAATAAATAATAAATTATATTTAATTTATATTTTAATCTCATTAAAATATAAAACTTAAGACTATTCATGGATTCAATTAATCCTAGTCTAGTTATGCATCTCATGCATATTAGATCTTCTTAGATTTAATTTTAAATATTTTGATTTTAGATACTATCACATCTGATGTGATATTTAAAATTATTTAATATTAAATAAATTAAAATTAAAATTAGATCTAAAATAAATCTGAAATAGAGCCAACAACCTAGCTCTGATACCACTTGAAGGAAAAACTGTCTTTTTCCTGTGTAGGATCTTCCAGATTTCATCAAATCTGGAGCGAAATAAATTAAAAATTTTTATCTTATTCTATTTCAAATCTAATATCTATTAAATTTAATTTTATTATCTAATATTTAAAATCTAAAATTAAATCTAAAAGTATGAGAAATATAGACATACCTTAAGGGTAATCTAATTACCCTGTAGATGATCGTAGCACTGCCTAAGGTTCTGATGTAGCCACGCAAGTGCCTGGCCTCTACCAATATCCACTCAGGTAGGGTCTAGAATGTCTTCTCCTCACAATTCTATGCTCCAAAAATTAGATCAATATATGATTTGAAAGTACTTCAGAACTCCTTCTGAAGTTGGAGCAACAGCCTGTCGAAGATGTCCTGCAGCCTTCTGTTCCAGGCATCACCACGCCTTGTACCTTTGCCAGATGAACGTCCAACTTCTTGGACGTGAAGAGGGGAGAAAGGAGAGTAGGGAGGATGTGGAGAAGAGGGGAGGGGGTGGCAGCTAATAGGTTTTTGCATAAAACAAGTTCTATCTTGAAACCCTAGGTGCAGCAGGGTTTATATAGATCCTGTATGCTGCGCAGTGCCACATCATTCGACCAATCAAAAAATTCCAATAAATTCTGAAAAAATTTTAATTGGTAGAGTGGTATTATCTGATCACATAAGATAAGAATTCCCATGCTCTCTCCTATGTTGGTGCCAACATTGGATAAGCACAAATAAGGTGGCGCCATAGAGTCCAAGTTTATCAGGACTCTTTGGTTCTTATCCATTTGGGGCGCCAACTTAAATCCAATTGAGCTCATGCCATAATCTGATTATGATGACCAATTTGAAGTGGTTTGGACATGTGGACACTTCACAAAAATCCTCCAATGAATCCTCTTCAGTTTAAGACCTATATGTCAACTTTTGACAGATGTCCTAAAATGAAATTGGCAGGTGCTAGAAATTAGCAAGTGTTATCTTAAATTCATCTCATGAATTAAGACAAGCCTTTTCTGAGCTGGACAAGCTTCAATTAGACTGAGAGAAACCTTCCCAAGATTCTCTGGATGAGCCAGATCACATTTGGCTCAGTAGAGACAGAAAAGATTACATGAAGAGAAAGTTAGACTCAATCGAGTGCTAGCACAATTTCCTTGAACCTAATTGGTCTTATCCAAATCAATTGGGATAGCCCAATTGATGACATCCAGATTCTAACCCTTGTTTGTGTGACCTAGTTAGGTTCAATTCTGTATGGTAATGAGACATGTTGTGATCTCATCATCGACATCATCGAAACTCCTTTCAATGGACCAGAACTCTTCTGATTCAGACAATTAGAATGATCAATCATCAAAATCATTCTAATTGCTTCCAAAATCCACCAGTGATACCTAGCAGTATATGGTGGCAACCCATCAGAATTGAAGATGAACCTCTTGGTGCAGCTACCTGTGTGATTGAGTTCCTTTATCATGAGTCCCGATTGAATTAGTGTTAAGATGAACTCGTCAAACCCAACATCAGTCATTTGAATCAATCGATCGATTCGAGTTCGATGTGAAACCCAATAAGAAACTCTTTTCTATTATTTTACTCTGTCATGGCCATGGGCTTAAGGACTCGATCTTTCGATCATCATAGGACTACTCCTCTCATCTACCGAGGTTGATAGATCCCATCTTGGTGCGATCTGGTTCCTACAATGGATATGCTACAGCCAACATACACCTCAGGATTTCGAATGGCTAGGAGACTGAGTTATGGTATAGTCAAACTATAACACACTCAAGGTGAACCATCGATGTACCTCAGGTCAAAGAACTAGACACACAACTGCAGCATCGAGCTAGTCGTCAACGAGAAGGTAGACTTCCTTATGACTGCTTGAGGTGGTCACGCTCAGTACTCTCATTCTCAACGAATATCTGTACTCTCACTCCGGTATCTCCACACCCTAGACTCAAGACTCATCTATCCTAAGGAAGCGATCGTACACCAACCTCCGGATCGATCACCATCCTCGTGATGATCCTATGGTCAGGAGTAGTTTATGAGTTAGTTATGTAAATTCATACCTTAAATTTTCAACTCTTGAAAATTTGAATTTATATTTTTACTAACTCAAAAGATGTATCACAGACACAATGTACACAATGTGATAGAAGAATAACCCTTTTATTCATTTATAATCAAAATTATAAATTTGCCCTTAGATCTATACAGGAATGTGTCAGCCGATCTGGCATCTAGGGCACACATCTAACATTTATATGATCCATAACTTTAGACACCCAACAATTGGAGTCTCATGAATCTTATTCATAGAGATTATTAGTAGGTAATTATGTTAGAATTATCTTATCAAATAAGTAATCCCAACGGAAAGAAAAATTGGATCCAACCAGATGCTAGCAAGGTTATCATGAACCCAATGGGTTTCTCTAAATCCAATTGACATTTTATAAGCTCAATTGCTTATTCTAGACCTAATCTCTTTATTGTATGACCCCATAGGTTCAATTCTATCTGGTAGTGAGACATACAATGATCTCTATCAGCGTATCATTGAAACTATTTTCAATGGATCGGAATAATTTCACTCTAACTCAGCAAAGATTGTCGATCTAAAACAATCCTAGTAAGCTCTCACAATCCACCAGTGACACCTAGCAGTATGTAGTGGCAACCTAGTAGAACTAAAATAAATCTTTAGGTGTAGCTAACGTGTGATTCAGTCCCTCTATCATGAGTCCCGACTTGATAGTAGGTCATGGATAAATCGTCAAACCTCATCATCAGTCATATGATAGATTGGATTATCTCAAGTCCAGTTGTGACTTCTATGAAAACTCCTTTCTATCAATCACACTGCTGTGATTACAGACTCTTGGACTTAGCCTCTCAAATCTTATAGGACTATTTCTTTCTATCAAGATTGATAGATCCTTTCTTAATGTGCACCCCACTCCTACAGTGGATCAACTATCGCCAACATCCACTACAGAGCTCATTGAGATCAATGTTTATGCGTCAGTCAAACTCCAACAGTCTCAATATAAGTAACAGTACCATCTCAAGTTAAAAGATCAGTCACACAACTACATCATCGAGACAATCACTGACGATCGAATAGAAATCTAAGTGATCTCTCGTATGGTCATGCTCAGTGCTAGTTGTTCTCTAATAAGTACCCACACTTATCACCCTGTATCTCTAAACAGTAGATCAGATACTCATCTATCCCAAAGAAAGTAATTTGTGCATTAGTCTATCCAGATCTATCACCATCCTCATGATAATCCTATAATCGAGAGTATTTAGGAATTAAATACATATCTCTAATTCTCAATATCTTGAGAATATGTATCAAAATTAATTTCATAGATGATTCAAAGACACATCACACTTGAATGAAAAAGAACTTGTCCTTTTATTGATCATATCAATATATTAAGTATAAAATTGTATCCTAGATTTATTATAATGTGTCAGCCATATTGACTTTTAGGACATATATCTAACAATCTTCCACTTGGATTAAAGTCAATTGGCCACAAATCTAAGTCCCATCTTCTCAAGGTGGACTTTCATTTTTGGTTGGCTCAACTGCTTAGTCAGCAGGTCTGTCACATTGTCCACATAGTCTACTTTTCACCCCTCGACATATTTTTTTTCGAGGTAGTCGCGTATGATATGAAATCGTCGCTCGATGTGCTTAGATTTTTTATGAGACATCGGCTCCTTAGCAAGTGCTATGTCTCCATTGTTGTCGTAGTAGAGCGGTATGGCATCCGACATCATAACCTTAAGTTTTGAGATGAACTTCTTGAACCACAAGCCTTCCTTTGCAGCATCCGAAGCAATGACATACTCAGCCTCTATAGTCGAATCTGCTCTGATGGGTTGCTTGAAACTCTTCCAGCTGACTGTGCCACCATTGCAAATGAACACATATCCTAATGTAGTTTTTTTATCATCAGGATCAGATATGAAGTCTGAGTTAGTGTATCCCTCGACTCGCAACCTAAAAACTCCTCCAAAAATCAAGAATAAATTTTTAGTCCTTCTTAAGTATTTAAGGTTATTCTTCATAGCTATCCAGTGCTCCTCATCTGGATTCGACTGATACCTGCTTGTAACACTCACAACAAGGGTAATATCAGGTCGAATATATAGCATGGTGTATATGAAGCTCCCTATGACCGAAGCGTAAGGAATCCTACTCATACGCTGCACCTCCTCAGATGTGGTTGGACACATCATCTTGGAGAGACTAATACCATGCCTAAGAGGTAAAAGTCTTCTTTTGGAGTTTTTCATACTGAACCTCTTCAGCACCTTCTTTATGTACAGCTTTTGTAATAGGCCAAGCATCCGTTTAGGTCTATCTCTATAGACCTTTATTTCAAGAATATAGGATGCTTCCCCTAGATCTTTCATGAAAAATTTTTTGGACAACCATCTTTTGACCGTGGTCAGCATAAGAATATCATTCTCAATGAAGAGAATATCATCCACGTACAATATGAGAAAGTTATCGCACTCTAACTAATTCTCTTGTACACACAAGGTTGCTCTTCATTTTTGATGAAATCAAATAATTTGATTACCTCATCAAAATGATGGTTTCAATTTTGAGAAGCTTGTTTTAATCCGTATATAGACCTTTGCAGCTTACAGACTCTGTGATCACCATCACCGGACGTGAAACCCATAGGCTGCTCCATATAAATATCTTCCTTAAGATATCCATTCAGAAAAATAGTTTTAATATCCATCTGTCAGATTTTATAATCATAGTAAGCTGTAATAGCAAGCAAAGTGCGGATGAATTTTAGCATGGTTACAGGCGAGAAAGTTTTCTGATAGTCAATGCCCTCATGCTAGCTATAATCTTTAGCCACAAGTCTAGCTTTATGGGTCTCTATCTTACCATCGGCACCTATCTTCTTTTTGTAGATCCATTTACCTCCAATGGGCACAATACCCTCAGGTGGATCCACAAAAGTCTAGACTTGGTTCGAGTGCATCGATTTAATTTCTGACTTCATAGCATCTAACCATTTCTCGAAATCAATGTCAAACATCACCTCATCAAAGGTATTAAGCTCATCAGTATGACTCCTATATCCTATAAGGAATATTTCTTTTACTTCCTCCATATGCGTACCCATGTATCTTTTAGGAGGCTGGAAAATCCTACTAGATCTACGAGGTGGTAGAAAAATATCAACTACTAGCTCATGGACTACGAGTTCTTGAGGATCTATAGCTCTTGGCTCTTCAGAGACTTTCTCTTCAAGCTCCACTAACCTCCCACTGCCGCCATCCTGAATAAACTATTTTTCTAGAAATACGACATTCTGACTCATAATCACATTGTGGTCTTATGAAAAGTAGTAGTTTCCATGTATTCTTTTGGATACCCTATAAAGCAAGCTATAATAGATCTATCCTCCAACTTATACGTCATCTATCTCTTGATATAGGCCGGACATCCTCAAGTCTTAAGATAATTCAGACTCGATTTCTTACCGAACCATATCTCATACGGTATGGTAGGAACAGACTTTGATAGAACCCTATTCAACAAGTGAATTGTAGTTAACAAGGTATATCCCTAAAGAAATAAGGGTAGATCAGTGAAGCTCATCATGGACCTGACCATATCAAATAGGATGATGTTCCTCTTTTCGAATATCCTGTTGAGCTGAGGTGTTCCAGGAGGCATCCATTGAAAGACTATGCCATTGTCCTTAACATATTTCAAAAATTTCCGACTAAAGTATTCACCTCCTCGATTAGATCGAAGTACCTTAACAAATTTGCATGTCTGCTTTTCTATGTCATGCCGAATTCTTGGAACTTTTCAAAGACCTCAGATTTGTGTTTCATGAGATACATATATCCATACCTAGATAGATCATCAATAAAGATAACAAAGTAGATCCCCTGATCTGCACATCAAATGGCCCACATACGTTGGTGTGTACCAGGACAAGTAACTCAATGGCCCTTTTCCCATGTTCTATAAAGAGTAACTTGGCCATTTTTTTTCGAAGACAGGATTCATAAGCTGGATATGACTCTGAATTAAGAGAGCTAAGGATCCTATCCTTTTTCAGTCTGTTTATCCTGTCCTCTCCAATATGGTTTAATCTATGGTGCCACAAGTACTTCTGGTTAATTTCATCTCTAGATATCTTTTGGCCTACGATACTCACTATTTACTCGTTTAGATTCACATTCGCACTAACATACAAGTGATAAAAATTGTCAATTAAAAGATCTTATGCAACTAATTTATTTCATAAATAAATGAAATAAAAATCTTTATTGAAACTAATTTCAAAATCTTTCTGTGCTAGCACAGATACGAAAATTAAATTCTGACTAGCTACAAGAACATAATAACAGTCCTTTAAATCTAATCTAACACCAGACGATAATCGAAGAGGATAAGTGCCAATGGCCTCTGCAGCAATCTTTGCTCCATTGTCGATCCGACGGATCATATCACCTTTCCTCAACCTCCTATTTTCTATCAGATCCTGTATTGAGGTACATATATGAGCACTCAAGCCAGAGTCTAATACCTAACTAGAAGTAAAAAAAATTATAAAATTAGATTCAATTATGAGTATACCTTCAGAAGGCTTATCATCTTTTTTAATCTTTAGGCTCTTCAGGTATTTAGGACAGTTCCTTCTCCAGTGGCCTTCAGCATGATAGTGGAAATACTTTCTCTTTGCCTAGCCATTTTTGGACCATCCTTCTTCGGCTTGCTCTCTTTCTTCTGCTTCTTCGTAGATTTAACCTTCTTCTTTTTAGTAAACTTTCTCTTAGAAGAAGAAATTTGCTCCACATCGAGAATAGTATCCCTTGAACTCTTCAAGATACCCTCCGTGGTGACCAACATATTGACGAGTTCAGAAATAGTGCAATCAAATTTATTCATATGAAAATTCATAATGAATTGACTATATGAACTGATAAGAGATTGAAGGATTAGATCCATCTGCAATTCTTTTTGCATATCTAGCCCAAGCTTTCTAAGCTCCTCAATATCCTTAATCACTGTCATACAGTGCTCATGTACAGATTGCCCCTCATGCATCTTCAGATTGAAGAGTCTTTTGGAAGCTGCAACTCTTGTAGGTGAGTGATCATAGCCTGAACAGTGGGCATATGCTCATGCTGGCTTTGCAACTCATTTGACATGGATGCCAATATATAGCACTTGATCTGACTGTCTTCATCCATCCACTTCTCAAAGGTAGCTCTTTGCTCAGCAATAGGATGATTTGGTAGCACTATAGGATCTTGGTCGAGAACATGGCTTAACTTTTATACTTAATGTTTAATTTGCTTCTAAGAACTTTAGGATGCAAACAATAACTCCGACTAATTTATCAGATCCCTCCACTCCTCGGGAAAGAAACAAAAATTCTAACGTGATAAAAGATTCCTAGTAGGTGCTGTGGTCCCACCGATGATATGCACCTCACCTAATAGTTATTGGTAATATACACACCGATGTGTAGGCAACTCTTTGCCCAGATGCTTCTCTAAGCATGTTACAGCGATTTGGTCTCTAAGTCATGTGAGCTCACCTAACAGTTATTGCCTACACTTCTTAGTTAAGTCTGACCCACCGTTCACAAGCAGATGCAAAGCCGTCATTGGATCCCTCACCTAATAGTTATTGGGCCCAACCCCATCCTTATCCTGGAGTAACTTTTTGCTAATAGAGTGATTGTGTATTTTCAATGCAACTGAACCACTGTAACCAACCAAGAACAATCAATGTCAGTAGGACGTTCGCACATCTATAACGATGGAAGACCTATGGACTTAATATTTGAGGGGATATTTAGGTTTAGGTCTCATATAATTAGTTATCATATGACTGATCTAACTGGCATGGGCTAAATCATATTGCTAAGCAACCTAATTCAAAATTCAATTTTTCAAATTGATCAGATAAGTGGAGATCGGTAGGGATCCCCCTATTGCCTTTCTAAGATACCACCAATAAATTATCCAGGTCGGCTAATGGAATCAATTAAATAACCACATCTCATTAACTTGCCTTAGACACCAATAAGTCGATTGATCAGAATTGGTTAGCTCAAGTGAATCGGGCTCAAACCAATGAGCCAAATTAGGTATTTAGGTTAATCAATTCTATATATGGGATTCAATTGATTTGATCAACAATAATTATGAAGGAAATATACTCTAATTAGAGTGCGGTACTGTGACTATATCTTCATACTCCAGAGTCTCCTTGCCATACAACAACGTCGTCACCAATGGATTATAGGAAGGAGGCAGCGAGCATAGCAATAATAGAGATCTATCTTCCTCCTCCATCTTCACCCCGATGTTCAGCAACTCGTTGTAATTCTGGTCGAACCTCTGGATGTGACCCGAGACATCTCCATTTTTCTACATCCGAAGACTGTACAGTCTCTTCTTCAACATCAGCTTGTTGCACATATTTTTCTCCATATATGTGGTGTGCAACTTCGATCACAAACCCTTCAGGGTCTTCTCCTCTAACATCAAATAGAGAGCCGCATCCACTAAATATCCTCTAATCATCGAACAAGCTTTTTTCTCCAGGGACATCCATTGATGATCCGACATCCCTTCAGGCTTCTCCTCCAACACCTGATCTAGATCTGCCTGAACCAAGTGATCTTCAACCCTTACTTTTCACATAAATTTTTTTTTTTCAATCAAACTTCTCAAAATCAACCTTCATGTTGCTTGCCATGGCTAGATCCAAGCCAAATCACAACAAAAAATTCAAGAGATTTGAGAAATACCTTGACAGGGATCTTGCTGAAATTTCAGCCTTTGAAGATCTTCACCTTCTGTCGTCTCATTCTCCCTTCATGCAACACGGACTCTGATACCACTTGTTGTGCCACATTCTCAGGTGTATGGAGTATCTACCACCAGGAGATCAATGAAGAAAACTTTCTGGAAGGAGATGAAATATGTTGAAGAAGAACAGCCTTTCTGGTTGCAGCAGCCTTGTAAATCCTATCGGTAGGATTTCTTTCTTCTATTTGAACCCCTTCTCTACCAGATCTGAAATTCACCTTTTAGAACTTGAAAGAACACTTGATGAAGCCTCCAAAATCAAAAATAAATTAAGATCTAGAACTCTTCTTGGGCAGCCAAGAGGGGGCGCTCAAAATAGGGGCGTGCAAAAGAGACAGCGCTGGTTCCTTTCTTTTCTTTTTGGGTTGGCATCCAAGAAACCCTAGGTTTCTTGATTCTAGGGTATGGAGAAGACTAGAGAGAGAGTGAGAAAAAAAGGAAGAGAGAGAGAGATCTGGGAGAAAATGATTTGATTGATTGAATTCTTTCATATAAATCCTAAATACAAAGGTATTTATACAAGGTCAATGTGACCCAACCACAAAACTTTCTTGGCTAACTTGATATGAGATTTGTACTAACCCAAACCCATGTATACCCATGATTTGAATAAATTTTATCTACCTCGGACTCAAATCTAGCCCAAAACAAGTTAGCTCCTTGAGGCTTAAGTCTCCTGAACCTCAAGACTTGAAAGGCTGACAGCCTTTCATCTTAAGACCCAAACTAGTCCTAGAAACCCCATGAGCACCTTATGAACTTTGGACCCTGACCTTAGCCTTAGTCTTTTAAGCCTTGAGAGTACCACATGAGGCCTAACAAGCACCCCATTGAATGAGAAGAGAGGATCATGAAAATCTACTTGCTCCTATGACCAGACGGCCTGGTAATTATCCAATTCGAGTACTTTGCTACTCAGAATATCTAATCTAAACAGATAATAATTAAATCTAAAAATAAACTTATTTATATCTAATCTAAATCATAAATAATATCAAAATATCAGTTCTAAAATCATAATAATTCATATCAAAACAACCATGCTCTGATATCAATTGAAGGAAATATGCAGTAGTGCTATGCATGCAATTTTAAAATTTTTATGCAGCAGAAATAAAAGATAGAATAATTTAATTCTAATCACATGCATAAGATCTAATCTTAGACTATCACATCATGATCTATGATATGAAAAATATACACTTTAGATCTAAAAATAAAAACTCATCGATGCTGAAATCCTAGATCTAACTATTAGATCTAATATTGCAATCAAGATAAGATAGAAATCATTACCAAACCAATTTGATATTGATCTCCTCTGGTCCAATGGTTAGAAAAGGTGTTCCTCAAATTGCTCACAGTCACATGAAGTCATCTAGCCTCTACAAAAAATTCATACGAAAACTGGTGCAGATCCGGGGCTTGGAGGTGCTAGCCTGCAAGCAACTTTGACAACTGATCTCTTCCTTCTTCTTCAAGCAACTTAGACACTCCAAAGTAAGAAGAGATCTAGAGAAGGAAGAGAGGAAGAGGAGGAGAGGCTCTGAAAATGAAAACACCAGCAAGGGAGAAGATAAGCATGATGCCAAAAAGGAGGACCACCCCTTTTATAGACTAGAAATTAGGGTTTCACTAAGGGAAGGGCGCCAAGAGTCCACATCAAAACCACTTTTGGCATCCCAAAAAATTCCAAAAAAATCACTATGGTGTAGAGAAGGATTTTGGAGTCTCTCATGCCAAAGGACTCTCCAAGAAAAATAGGGAAGAAATTATAAAGGTGCCAACAATCTTTCATGTATAAAAAATTTCTTTCCTCGTTTACATTTTATCTCTAATTTGGATCGCATTCGAATTAGACAGGAGATAAGATTATAATTCATCAATCATTGCCACCCACCCTTATTGGGTCAACTACTTTGATGCCAAAAAGGTCAAGCCAAATCCAATTTGGCATGGAGATGTGGGCATGAGTCCAAGTGTGGCGCAAAGAGATAAAGATAGAGTTCAAGTTGACAAGGACTCTTCATTTCTAATTTGATTCTAATCCAAATCAAATCTGGATTGAACCCACTAATAGAAATAAACCTAATCCAATTAGAAATCTAAATATTTTTTCAAATTTCTAACCCAATTAGGAAGTAGTCGAGTCCAAACCCTGATCGAATTAGGATCAATTTTTTTTTGTAATCAGGATTGATCATATTAAACCCAATTTGAGTTGAACTGAATCTAATTTAATTAGACTTGATCCAAAGCTCTTTACTCAATCAAAATTGAGTCAATTAGTAATCTAATTATTAATTAATTCTTCATTAATAGTAGAGTCCCAATCCTAGTGAGACTCTCCTTCAGAGTTCTGATCCCAGTGGGACTCCTCACTAGAGTCACAATCTAATTGGACCCTTTAGCCATCAGATCTGATCAAATCTTCTAATACATGTGACTCCATAGGTTCGAATATAAGCCGATAATATAAGAATAATTTTTTATACCAATCGATGTAACCATCTAGCAATGGTGACCCGATGATCAGATAGGTCGAAGTATTGCAAAGCAATATTCTAGAATCTACTGGTATATGGTTACCGTATAATTCATCTCTTTAACTCTAATGCTCAAGGTGATCCAGAGTTTAACTGTCAATCCTAATTAAGTCAATCATATTATATTTTAACCTTTTAAATTCATCTTATAGATTATCCTGACTAAGATTTTACTAAATTGAAATACATTGTTACATATCTTCTACTAATTCAGGGAGATCAATTCTATCTTGACTCACACACCCACTTGATAAGTACTTGACTATACCCAGTATCCTTCCATCATTGAGTTAAAAACTCAGATGGTCCGATATTAAAGTACAGTGAGTTGCTTACAAGTCTCCATGGTGGTCTCAAGTCTGAAGGATACTTATACTCTTCATGAGCTACTCTTGACAGCAGAGTGCTCGATAAATGGTCATGTTCGAGGTGAATGTACTCTTACATTACATCTGTACATCATAATAGTATCTCCACACTCTTTGATTAAGAGGACAACCAACTCATATGACGCACAACGACCTATAATCGATATTACTATCATCCTATTAATAGCATATCATTTGATCACAAACACTTTTAAGAACTTAACAATAAATCCTTCTTTGTCAATTAATTTTAGTCTTAAAGACTTAATTACAACACAGGAGTTCAAAGATGGATAATTTGTAATGAAAATACTAAATAACTTTTATTAATAAAAATTTATATACAATTTACATGATGAGCATAATCGTCAACAGGCTGACGATTGGCTTTGGGATATATTTCTCAATACCTTCTACTCTTGAGTCAGAGTCAGAATTAGATCGGATGAAGAGAGTACTTTAAGATTACCGAAGATGTACCAAGAGAATCTTTACTCAAGCGGCAATCTCTTTCTCCACTTGCCTAAGGGCAAGGACTGCCATATAATTGATGTCGTCACGGCCTTCACTCCACTTGTCTGGGGGCAAGGAGTGTCATAGTGGGCCGTTGGCTCATTGAAAAGAGAAGGACATAGGCCATTGATCACTGAGGAGGGAGGAGCACAGGTCGTTGACTCACTAAAGAACTAGAGACCTTTTTCATGGGCTGTTGACTCGCTGAAGAGCGAAGGACATAGACTGTTGACTCGCTAAAGAGTGAGGAACCTTTTTCATAAGCTGTTGACTCACTGAAGAGCTAGGGGCCTTTTTCATGGGTCGTTGATTCACTGGAGAGCAAGTTTGGCTTTTGAAGGTCTGAATAGGTTAGCCTCCGTTGCTTAGTCATAGAGATCTTGAGTTGTTTATCTTAGTCTCCAGGAGCTGTAGAGATTTTGAGAGTTTGACTATCAAGAGCTCATTTTTGGGGGGTTGACCTTTGAAAGTTAATTTTTGGATGGTCCACATCGGGGGTTTAGCCTTCTCAAATTGGCCATAGGCTTCATCTTGGTAGTAAGCTTTACTTGGTCCTTCATTTTAGCCATTGGCCTTTTACTTGATAGCCAATCCTTGATCTATTTACATTGGTCCTCTGATGACCTTGGCCTTCTAGTGATGTTGACCCTTTAAAGCTAGTTTTTGGAGATTTTCTCTCTGATGACATATGCCTCATCTTAATCCTTACCGCATCTTTGTGGCCTTGATTTGATCTCCACTTCAGCTTAAGCACTTGAAGACCTATTGTTCTATAAAAAAAATGATACAGAATAAAAGATGGAGCCTGAAAGCCTTTTGTTATGAGAGTTGCTAGCTCTGTTTGGGAGCTTTTTGGGTTTTACTTAACTCCTTTCTGTTATTGATCTTAGTTTGAACTTGTTTTTGCTTTGGACTGGCCTAATTTTGACTTCAGATCAGCTCAATTTTGACTTCGAATCGGCTTTCGCTTTGGCTTCGAATGAGCTTGGATCTGGCTTCGGATTTGTCTCGATCTAGCTTTGGATTTGTTTGATCTTAACTTTAGGTCTACTTTGCTTAGGGCCTCATATCAGACTTGGATATGACTTTGGATTTGGCTCTGATCTGGCTTTGAATCATGCCTAGATCTAGCTTCGGACTAGTCTAGATTTGGCATCAGGTTGGTCTGGATCTGAGCTTCGAACTAGTCTGGATTTGATCTTTGAACTAGCTTTGATCTAGCTTCGGATCATATCTGGATCTAACTTCAGACTAGTCTGGATTTGACATTGGGTTGGCTTAGATCTGAGCTTCGGACTAGTCTAGATTTGAGCTTTGGACTGGTTTGATCTGGCTTTGGATCATACCTAGATCTGACCTCAGATTGGTCTTCATTTGACTTTGGGTTGATTTGAATCTGAGCTTCGGACTGACCTAAATTTGAGCTTTGGACTGATGCTGATCTGGCTTCGGATCGGCCTTCATTTGACTTTGGGTTGATCTGTATCAGAGCTCTTCAGGTCCCTCGATTGCTATAGCCTATAGCACTGCAGCAACCCCATACATCTTGATCCTCCCCAGAAGCTACCAAAGAAGCCTGATTCACTCGCATACGAGCTCCATGATCACTGGCCTAACTTCGGTCCATAACTTGGACCTTACTGGCCTTGATCTCCGATATCACATAGGCCGATGTTACAAAGGAAGCACCAGCTAGGAGAAGAGTCTAGTATCCATCCATGAGATTGGAGCAAGAGCCATGCGAATGACCTCTAGATCCCACTCGCTTGACTTCAGTCTCTAAGGTGGAGAGGGAGGTGGACTCGATCAGGTTGGATCGGGGGCAAAGAGGGGTTGATGATGTTGAGATGCTCATGCCACCACGAGATGAGGTCGCTTGCACCCCCCGCATGCATATATGCCAAACAAGGTGGGCCCAAAACCCCCAAACATGCCTGCAAGACCCTACCGTCGAAGCCTCGCATGTGCCAGCCAGCGCCGAAGTTTGTCGGACTCTGAAGCTCCCCAATTGAAGAAATGGAGGGAGAGATCCGAGCGGTGGGTGCTGTGGAAGATGGTGAAGATGCATGTGTGGAGGGGGAGTTGTGGAATCAATGGTAGGAAACTTTGGCACCGGCAAATGAGCGGAAAGCTTCAGAACCTGAAAGCTTTGGTGTGAGGGAGGCCTCAATGCCGATGAAGATTTATGCTGGACGGCTCTGGATCCGCTGTGGATCGAGATAGACCAGCTTGAAGCATCACGTCGGAGGCAGGAAGATGGCTCTACCTTGATTCACCTCCTGAAGATTGACCACCAGGATGGGTCTATAGGGGGCAGAGTTGATGCTGTGGCAGTCACAGCTGAGGATGCAGCCAGACTTGGTAGCGATGGAGCCTACCGTCCTAAGAGCCAAAGAGGGCGAACTGGTCACCGGAGGAGAGGACCATATTTTCCATAGAGTGGGGATGGCTAGATTTGGCTTTGGATCAGGAGAGCTTGGCACCGTCGAAGCATGGACGACCGAATTTGGCTTTGGAGGCCAGTAATTGGGTGAGTTCGATGCCATCGAGGGGCCCTTCAGGTGACTTGACCAGCAGCATTGGTGAGTGTGGTGGCTTTGGAGGCTCCTACGGGTAACTTCGATGCTGATGGTCGTGAGGATGCACGCGGAGGATATTGGACCCATGGATCCAGCAAGGCTCAGTGCCATTCGAAGCACGCATGGGGGGCCAAGCATGGCGACGTGGGAGTCCTCTCCATTGCTTCATGGGGGATCATTGCCTGGCCTCTCCTTTCTTTCTTTTTTTTTTTTTGCTTTGGCATTGGGTGCTAGACTTGTAAGAAGGAAAACTATCATGCCCCCGACCCGAGATTTTGAATCGAGGGTCATGGCAACTGCCGCATACTCATAGAAAATTCTTTCCATAAGCATGCAAGGCATCTTATCATACTATCCTAAAACAACAGCGGAATAATTAGTCAATAATTTAAATCTAAAATATAACAACCTAAACTTTTTCTTTAATATCTCAATAAATTCAACAACGATTCAAAGGCTTTGCATCAAATTCAATAAGCCTTTCAACCTAAAACAAAAGTATGAAGATTCTGCTTCTGATCACTCTTCCATTTATATCTTGTATCATCTTAATTCTTCAACATCTGTAAAAATAGTAAAATAGGAGGTAATGAGCTAGACAGCCCAATAAGCAATGATCACTTTTCAACAGATTTCATCAGGCATTTAAGTAAATCATCATTTATAAAAAATAAGCATATAGAGTTCATCAATTCGAAATCAATTTTAATTATGCAACATAATTCATGCCAAATTCATTTCTTTTTTGAAAATTCAAGTTTCTTTCCAAATTTCAATTTCTTTTGTTCTTCAATTTTTTTTCGTCAACCATGAGCTATGACCACATTTTCCCTGTGGCAGGGTCATAATACCGCGTATCTGCTTGCGGTAGGCTGCGAATCATCTGACAGTCATGTCCTTTGAAACCGCTGGTCTCTCTGACGGTTTGTCGTTGGTCTCTCTGGCGACATGTCGCTGGTCTTGCTGGCGACATAAACCCTCAGGACAATCAATTGCTAACGTACATGCCCCCATTGGCAGGGTCCTTTACATAGTCAGGTTGTCAATTCTTATTGTTTCTTATATCATAATTCTTCATAAATCATGTTTCATATTCTAATTTCGATAATAAAACATATAATCATGTAGTATCGAAATCAATCAATATAATGCATCATGAAATCAATATGTTCAATCATGCTTCATCATAACATTTCAAATAAGATATTTTCATAACAAAATACCATTCATCCAATTCATGCATTGTTTCACAAATCATGTCAGAAGAATACATTATAATTTGCCGATAAATCTAGAAAAAATGAAACATTACTTACCTCGAACGCATTCCAATAAATCCATAAAATTCTATAAATTTTCTTCCAAAAATTCTGTTCGTAGATCATATCGCGATATCTCATGATCAAACATCCACAATCCTATACAGAATCAATTTCAATAATTAGAAAGAATACGAATACCATATTTCAACGGTTTAGATTGGGTCCGATCATCTAATTTCATCTAATCAAAATCTAATTATGACCTAAACGATCCAAAGTTTGACTATCAGATCAAATCGGATTCGAAGTGATAGGACCGAGATTTCTTCATCGATTTCATAAAATCAAGTGGAGAGAGAAAATCAGAGGAGAGAGAATTCATGAGGTACAATTAAAATTGATCAGGTGACACAATCCAACATTACGATTGGTCCAATATCTCAATTAGTGAAACCAACATGATCAAATCAAATCATGGCTAGATCAAAATCATGGATAATCAAATCTAAAGATTCATAGTCTGATTAAGGTGGGTGCCAGTACGCTGTCTGACAATCATAGATCAGGGTTCTTCATTAAAATCAGATCAGACTTATTAAAAGAAATTTCTTCATTCACTAACCTTTTTTTTTAGAGAGAGAATCAATCAAGAGAGAGAAAATTCTAGAGAGAGAAAACTCATCTTGAATTCTTCAGACAATATGATTCAACAAATTCTGATCGATCAGATCAAATCATGCTAAAATTATCATGTGGATAATTCAATAAGATCATGAGAAATAAAATCTAAAAATACCTGATCTGATCAAAGTGGATGTCGGTGTATCGTCCGACGATCATAGATCAAAAATTCATTACGAGAATCATTTAAATTCATCATCATTCTTCTCAAAATTCTAAAAATCTTAGGAGAGAGAAATAATCTAGAGAGAGGATTCTAGAGAGAGAAAGTAGAGAGAGAAAGTCCAATTCTAGAGAGAGAAAATACTAGTTTAGGCTGAAGAGAGAGAGGGAAGAGAGAGAAACTCTCTTTCTCATATTTTATTATTTATCTCATTATTTATTAATTAATTTTATTTTTCTCTTTCTTCTTTTCTTTCTTTCTCTCTTTTTTTTTTCTTTTTCTTCATGGAAGAGAGAGGAGAGAAAATCCTATTTATTATTATTATATTATTATTATTTTATTTTTTTCTATCTTTTTCTTTTTTTTTTCCTTTTTCTTTTCTTTTTCTTCTTTTTCTTTTCTTTTTCTTTTCTTTTCCTTCTTCTTCTTTTCTTTTTCTTTTTCTTTTCCTTCTTCTTCTTCTTCTTTTTCTTTTCTTCTTCCCGTGGACTTGTTTTGGGCTGAAACAGGGGACCTTGAGATCCCCTCGTTGGGTGGCCGGCCGGCGGCGTAGCCGGCATGGGGCGGCCGTCGGCAAGAGGAGAGATGATCCGCGGCAAGAGGAGGCCAAACCGGTGGTCGACGGTGACCACCGGCGATGGAAAAATAGCAAAAAAGAAGATTCTTCCGCAACAAAATTCGGCGACTTCAGTCGCCGGCGAGCATGCACATCGGCACGGGAAGGAAGGGGGAGGAGAGAGGAAGGGGAGGAAGTTTACGTCCGACGCCGGTGAGGCTTTTCCGGAGAGAAATTGGATGGCACAAGGACGGGTCTCCGTGAGGAAATTTCCGACGATTGCCGCCGTTTTGCCCTGGGATTCTTTGGTAGGAAGAAGGGAGAAGGGTCTCCCCTTTAAATAGAACCAAAGGAGAGGAGTTTGACTCCTCTCCGGTGAGGTTTCCGACTCCGATTAGGAGCCGGTCGGGAGAAGAAGACTCCCTGCGGGAGTCTTCATCATTTTTTTTTTTTTGGTTTGTTTGGGCTGGCTGGGCTATCACATTCTTCCCCTCTAAAAGAAATTTCGTCCTCGAAATTTTTCTTGCTTGAGTCTTCATAGTTTCTTACTTGAATCTCATCCATAAATATTCTAATTCTTGATATAAATTCATTCTTAAATCATTTCATAAGAAAAAGTTGGTACATCAAATATCTATCTGAAACAGAACCATTCATTTTCTTATTTATCAAGATCCACGTCTCAAAGATTTTCAATGTTTCAAGATTTCAAAATTATGATCTTATTTCCTGTAAAAATTAATATTCAATATCTCATGACTCAAATTAAAATTAAATCTATCTCTTGTGAATAGAAAAAGGTCAATGTCTCTATTCTTGCATAAGAGCTTCATTCATCATCATTCATTCATTTATTTATTTATTTCAAAATATTAGCCATCCTTAATTTTAACCCATCATAAGATAGGAAAATATACTTCTATGAATCATATGATGACATCTCAATCAATCAAAATTTTAAAATATTTTTTCTTATTCGTACTTTCAAAGGTTGAAGATTTATCATTTCAATCTCATTCTCGAACTTTTGATATTTTATTTATTGATGCAACTTCATCATTAAGTCATTTCATAAAGATCAATATCACCATTGTTGATTGAATCAATATCACTATTTCTAGTCATCGAAATTTTCTTACTCAAACTCTCAAACTCTTAAATATTCTAATTCTTGAAGTAAATTTTATCATTAAGTCATTCCATAATAAAAATCAATAACTCAAAAATTGATCTAAATCAAAACTATATTTTTCTTATAATCAAAATCAATATCTCTATTCTAAGTAAGTATATCAATTTTCTTTATCTAAACATTAACAACTCTTAATTAATCGATTCATTATCAAATTATAAATAACTCCAATTCATCTTTTGTAGAACAATCATCAATATCAATAGATAACCTCAATCTTTTTCATTTAGTCCGAGAAATAATAATGATCAAAAGAGTTCTAACTTCAAATTTCATTATACCCTGAAGATAAATATTTGAGCATAATATTCTAAGATCGAAATCATTATTCGATAAACAATCTTCAATTCTTTCTAATGAATAAAGAATTATAAAATTTAATTCTAGGATAGAAAAAATTTATCTCTAAATATTCTAAATCTAAAATCAAAAATCAAAAGTCCACTCATCCTAGAATTAGGATGCTAATTATTTTTGTAGCATAGTAGGTGGAAGCTCTACTTTTGAAAATCATATTAGGGATATCCAAAAATAATTCAAAATTTTAAAATATTATTCTTTCTAATATCAATAAATTTCTTGTATCAAACCATATCATCTATCATAATTCTTTAACTCAAAGGGTCAACATTCCTGACTTACTCAAAGTAGTTCAGATTACCATGCTTCCGCTGCGCACTCTGATCTAACAATCAAAATTTCTTAGGTTCACCAAAAAAAGTTTGATCAAATTATTTTTTTATCCAAAAATTTCAAATTTTAATTGAAATCAAAGATTAACTTTCGATTCTCATTCATACCTTTACTGGTGTACAATAATCTTGATTAACCCTTGAGTCCAATATCATATTTAAACCATCATATAGATTTACTATAATCAATATGAATCAAATCTCAATTCTCATATCAATTCAATTCGATAATTTTCAAACCAAAAATCTTTATAAGTCAAATCAACGAGAAAATTCTTCGATGCTCCATCAAATTTGGACATAATCTGAATATATATGAATTTCAAATCATTATTATTATTATTATTATTATTTAAAATTTCTATCATCAGAATCTTCAATATCTATCAAATATCCTTTCATAACAATCATACAAGCTTCAAAAATCAAATCTCCATTTAATAGTAGATTCAATTAAGGACCTCGTTAACAAAAGCAAAGGAACTCCATATCAATTCCTAAATCCAAAATTTCTAAATTATAAAATTCACATGGATCCCTTAGTCTGAAATAAATATAAATCAGATCTTTTATCTTAATCTGAAGATATCAATTTTTCATTAACAACCTCAACAATAATATCAAAAAATCTCTTGATCAACTTAGATACGAAGTCTTTAAATTAAAATTTCATACACATCATGTAGTCTCCAAGAGACATAATAAGATCCATTATTTAGATCTAAGGATGATGATTAAAGCTTCCAGTATGATGAATATCCTATAATCTCAAAATCAATTTCATCAATAAGACATAGGTTTCTTTGCAATATCCTCAAATATGTATTCATCATAATATGCCACTTTATATATAATCCACATACCAAATTCAATTTCGATAAATATTCCAATCAAGCATCATAAAAGATTTTTCTTAGCCCATTCTGAAATAATATTTTATTATCAAATCTTTATCTTGTCAATAATAGTCAATCTCTCAACTAGAAGTAATATCATAATATTATTCTCACATCGAATTTGAACTTACGATTCACTTGAATAACCAATGATCAAATTAATAACCATAATGCACAATACAATTTTATATCAATCCTTTTGTGATTACTTTCGATCAAGATCTAACTAATCATATCATGATCAATAGATCATCCATCATATTTCAAATTCTATATGTTATAATCTATTGTGATCCTTTCATACATAATCTAAATGTTTAATCAAAATTTATAAATATTTCTCCCACTACAATCATCAAAGATCTACACTATAATATCCCAGGTGTCTATCCACTTACACCCATTCTATATCTGATTCTATGTTTCATAATTCATCCACTTATGCTCTGATACCACTTTAATTGTCACGCCCCCGACCCGAGATTTTGAATCGAGGGTCATGGCAACTGCCGCATACTCATAGAAAATTCTTCCCATAAGCATGCAAGGCATCTTATCATACTATCCTAAAACAACAGCGAAATAATTAGTCAACAATTTAAATCTAAAATATAACGACCTAAACTTTTTCTTTAATATCTCAATAAATTCAACAACGATTCAAAGGCTTTGCATCAAATTCAATAAGCCTTTCAACCTAAAATAAAAGTATGAAGATTCTGCTTCTGATCACTCTTCCATTTATATCTTGTATCATCTTAATTCTTCAACATCTGTAAAAACAGTAAAATAGGAGGTAATGAGCTAGACAGCCCAGTAAGCAATGATCACTTTTCAACAGACTTCATCAAGTATTTAAGTAAATCATCATTTATAAAAAATAAGCATATAGAGTTCATCAATTCGAAATCAATTTCAATTATGCAACATAATTCATGCCAAATTCATTTCTTTTTCGAAAATTCAAGTTTCTTTCCAAATTTTAATTTCTTTTGTTCTTCAATTTCTTTTTGTCAACCATGAGCTATGACCATATTTTCCCTGTGGCAGGATCATAATACCGCGTATCTGCTTGCGGTAGGCTGCGAATCATCTGGCAGTCATGTCCTTTGGAACCGCTGGTCTCTCTAACGGTTTGTCACTGGTCTCTCTGGCGACATGTCGCTGGTCTCGCTGGCGACATAAACCCTCAGGATAATCAATTGCTAACGTACATGCCCCCATTGGCAGGGTCCTTTACATAGTCAGGTTGTCAATTCTTATTGTTTCTTATATCATAATTCTTCATAAATCATGTTTCATATTCTAATTTCGATAATAAAACATATAATCATGTAGTATCGAAATCAATCAATATAATGCATCATGAAATCAATATGTTCAATCATGCTTCATCATAACATTTCAAATAAGATATTTTCATAACAAAATACCATTCATCTAATTCATGCATTGTTTCACAAATCATGTCAGAAGAATACATTATAATTTGCCGATAAATCTAGAAAAAATAAAACATTACTTACCTCGAACGCATTCCAATAAATCCATAAAATTCTATAAATTTTCTTCCAAAAATTCTGTTCGTAGATCATATCACGATATCTCATGATCAAACATCTACAATCCTATACAGAATCAATTTCAATAATTAGAAAGAATACGAATATCATATTTCAACGGTTTAGATTGGGTCCGATCATCTAATTTCATCTAATCAAAATCTAATTAGGACCTAAACGATCCAAAGTTTGACTATCAGATCAAATCAGATTCGAAGTGATAGGATCGAGATTTCTTCATCGATTTCATAAAATCAAGTGGAGAGAGAAAATTAGAGGAGACAGAATTCATGAGGTACAATTCAAATTGATCAGGTGACACAATCCAACATTACGATTGATCCAATATCTCAATTGGTGAAACCAACATGATCAAATCAAATCATGGCTAGATCGAAATCATGGATAATCAAATCTAAAGATTCATAGTCTGATTAAGGTGGGTGCCAGTACGCTGTCTGACAATCATAGATCAGGATTCTTCATTAAAATCAGATCAGACTTATTAAAAGAAATTTCTTCATTCACTAACCTTTTTTTTTAGAGAGAGAATCAATCAAGAGAGAGAATATTTTAGAGAGAGAAAATTCTAGAAAGAGAAAATTCTAGAGAGAGAAAACTCATCTTGAATTCTTCAGACAATATGATTCAACAAATTCTGATCGATCAGATCAAATCATGCTAAAATTATCATGTGAATAATTCAATAAGATCATGAGAAATAAAATCTAAAAATATCGGATCTGATCAAAGTGGATGTCGGTGTATCGTCCGACGATCACAGATCAAAAATCCATTACGAGAATCATTTAAATTCATCATCATTCTTCTCAAAATTTTAAAAATCTTAGGAGAGAGAAATAATCTAGAGAGAGGATTCTAGAGAGAGAAAGTAGAGAGAGAAAATCCAATTCTAGAGAAAGAAAATACTAGTTCGGGCTGAAGAGAGAGAGGGAAGAGAGAGAAACTCTCTTTCTCATAATTTATTATTTATCTCATTATTTATTAATTAATTTTATTTTTTTCTTTCTTCTTTTCTTTCTTTCTCTCTTTTTTTTTCTTTTTCTTCATGGAAGAGAGAGGAGAGAAAATCCTATTTATTATTATTATATTATTATTATTTTATTTTTTTTTCTTTCTTTTTCTTTTTTTTTTTCTTTTTCCTTTTTTTTTTCTTTTTCTTCTTTTTCTTTTCTTTTTCTTTTCTTTTCCTTCTTCTTCTTTTCTTTTTCTTTTTCTTTTCCTTCTTCTTCTTCTTCTTTTTCTTTTCTTCTTCCCGTGGACTTGTTTTGGACTGAAACAGGGGACCTTGAGGTCCCCTCGTTGGGCCGGCGGTGTAGCCGGCGTGGGGCGGCCGTCGGCAAGAGGAGAGACGATCCGCGGTAAGAGGAGGCCAAACCGGTGGTCGACGGTGACCACCGGTGATGAAAAAATAGCAAAAAAGAAGATTCTTCCACAACAAAATCCGGCGACTTCGGTCGTCGGCGAGCGTGCACATCGGCACGGAAAGGAAGGGGGAGGAGAGAGGAAGGGGAGGAAGCTTACCTCCGACACCGGTGAGGCTTTTCCGACGAGAAATTGGATGGCACAAGGACGGGTCTCCGTGAGGAAATTTCCGACGATTGCCGTCGTTTTGTCCCGGGATTCTTTGGTAGGAAGAAGGGAGAAGGGTCTCCCCTTTAAATAGAACCAAAGGAGAGGAGTTTGACTCCTCTCCGGTGAGGTTTCCGACTCCGATTAGGAGCCGGTCGGGAGAAGAAGACTCCCTACGGGAGTCTTCATCATTTTTTTTTTTGGTTTGTTTGGGCTGGCTGGGCTATCACAAAAATAAACAAAACAATGGAGGTCTGGGAGCTTCTTTATCTTGAAAATTTTATGGAAGTCCCTCTTTTTTGTGTAGTTTTGGGAATGCTGTATTGGATGTGAAGAGCTCTAAAATGCGGTCTTCAAATAGCTTCGACATGACAGTGGTAACTTCAGCTCAAGAGGACTTTGATCTATCAGAGATATGCGTTGCTAGAGGAGCACTGAGGTCCGAGAATCTGGTGAGGTTCGATACTATCGAAGGAGGATTTGACATCGTCTAGACCAGCTTTAGTCAGACGCACAAGGAGGTTTTGGTCCACCAATAAGCATGGGGATAAGCAGAGTTTATGACCATGGAGGGGCCGGCAAAAGGTAGACTTCTGTCCCATCGTCTCCCCACAAAAACTCCCACGTGGCTTCTCATGTGAGCCTTTGACACTGATTGATGGGACATATGGATAATTAGGATGTGATGTAACAACATATAGTGTAACAATAAAAATAAAATCAAATGTGAGATTTGCCTTCAAAAATAAGGCACAGGACATCCATGCAGACAGCTAGCTGGTAGCTTCGGCATTGTCCAAAGTCAGATACGTGCATGGATACTTTCTTTTTTTCTCTTTGATTCCACCACATTTTCTCTCTCATTCACTTTCTCTTTTCTTCTTTTTTATTTGATTATGTCGCTTGTAGGGTGATGGGGCAAGAGAGGAGTTAGGTGCATGCACCGATGCAAGTGGATCGGGATAAATCTGCTGACCTCCTGCTGCATGCGGTACAGAGGCAATGTAAGATGCTGAGGCACTCTGTGTTGAGGGAAGATCCTACGGCACTAAGTGAATAACTTCAGTGTCATCTACTAGTGACTTCGGTGACGTCAGACATGAGGATCCAGGGGAAACTTTGGTGTCGATAGGGGCTGGGCTCGCTTGCTGGTGCTCACAGGAACCTACTTCAGGGTCGCTTGCACGCATAGGAGAAACATAGCTACTCATGAAGAATTATGCATAGGCAACCTCGGCGCTATCCAATGTCAAATGCATGGGTGCCGCTTTTCTTTTTTCCCACGTAGTCACTTCTGTTTCCCTCTTCTCCGCATTCTATTAAGAATTCAAAATTATGGAGGAGGAGACGTGAGTCTTATTATGACAAATTTTTTTATAATCTTATTCCTTATCTGGGTTCTGTGATATCTTTTTTTATTTGGATCTTTCTTTCTTATGTGATCTCCTTTCCCATTTTGATCCTATCAAGGATTCAAAATTTAAATTTTAAAATAAGAGAGCATGGATGATTTGGAAATCGAGAGATCCTCATAATTTTCTCCTTGATTGCGATCTCCTTTTTCATCCAGAGCCCCCTAGCTTTGAGCCCAACTAGGATAGTCCCGAGGGGCCATTAACTGATCAGAGGGCCATTAACTAATCAGATCTAGTCTGATTGCCAATCCAGAGAGGACCCAATCAGCATCAGACGATTTGTAAATAGCAGGAATATGATCATCTGACTGATTTGGAGATAGACAATTTGGATCTTGCCAGCATTGAAGCAGTGCGATGACACTCCTCTCATTTAATATTTGCTCCTTCCCATAAATGGACTTGAACCATTCCTCTAATGTCAATCTGTTGACACAGAAATCTATCTCGAGGTCAGATTTGATTGGAGTCGGATGGTGATGGCAGGTCGACGATGACGTCGGGATCTATAAGAAAAATTTTCGATCAGAGATGGCTCTAGTAGGGATCCTCCGATGCTCAAGTCAAAATTTGTACAATAGAGAGAAGAAATGGAGAGAGATGATTTCATACCTTGGAGGATCCCCTGGGGCTTTTATTTATAGGCAAAGGCTGAGGAGCTGTGAGAAGGAAAGAGATTTAGGTGGTTTAGTCTTGCCTTATCTGAAGAGATATTACCATTATCTTTCCTTATCTACTCTGCTACCAGCTATTTTGTTGTGGCCATTTGAATTTTGAAAGAGAGCCAAATAGGACCAACATCAAGGATCGGTGAAGATGGATTGCTAAAGTAAAAAACTATGGCTGTGGATCAGGTCGACAGTCGAAGCAAATAAATCAAGAAAATCTGGTGGGCCTCGAGGTGTATACCTCTCGTCTTCGGCCAGTACAAAATTATTGTTGGAATTTAGGGTTGGGTGCATGCATATGTGTTTCAAAACTTTATTTTTTAAACACCACAGTAGAGAATAAGATTAAAATAATTTTAATCTGAATTATGCATGCATAAAAATATAAAACTATATGGATCTATTTCATATGCTGAAATTGATATATGCTGAAATTCAGATGGTAATCAAATCACATACCTATTTTGCAATCTTTTTCTTCAAAACTGGATCTGAAAGAGATGAGACTCTCTGTTAGCCGCACAAGTATCTGACCTTTATGAGTATCCACTTAAGATCAGCCTAAAATAACCTTCTATAATCTGAATTTTGATTCTCCAAAATTCAGCCTGCTGAATCTGAACGAAGTCTGGATCGCGATCAACACTTAATCTATCTCCTTGATCTTCTTCTTCTCTTCTCTAGAATTTTTCTTTGCTATGTGCTGCTACCAGATGCTAGAAACCAGCAAGAAAGAGGCACCTAAACTCTTTTGGGCATGAAACTCCTTGGGACGTGCATCCTAAGGAAGGGGTGTATAGAACACCCAAGAGAAGAGAAAGAGAGAGGAAGAGAGGGCGTGGGGAGAGCCTTTGGGTATGAGGGGCTACTGGTTTTTATGCTCTAGGGACCTTAGGGGAGGTCCCTTTAAATAGGCATAAGAATTGAATCCTATTCAATCT
Organism: Elaeis guineensis; assembly: GCF_000442705.2. Taxonomy (NCBI): domain Eukaryota; kingdom Viridiplantae; phylum Streptophyta; class Magnoliopsida; order Arecales; family Arecaceae; genus Elaeis; species Elaeis guineensis. The sequence goes on from NC_025997.2 coordinate 42,348,083, forward strand.
CATAATATAAGTCCTACTTGCATTAGGATTCCTATTAACTTAAGTTATCCAACTTACATTAGGAAGTCCATTAGGTGCCAACTATTGAAGCCCTTGCACCCATAATTAGATACCCTCTTTTACACCTAAGAGACACCCCATATGAAAATCAAAGGTCTTCTAATTAATAGACATACCTAAATTGATCAAATCAAAATGGCACCCCATAATAACTATCAAGGAGATTCATAAGGGACTTGCACCCTTAATTTATGTGATTCATAATCTTAGACACCCAATAATTGGAGTCTTATAAATCTTATTCATGTAGGTTATTAGCAGATAATTAAGTTAGAATTAACTTATCAAATAAGTAGTCCCAACAGAAAGAGAAATTGGATCCAACCATGTGCTAGCACGATTACCATGAACCCAATGAGTTTTTCTAAACTCAATTGACACTTCATATGCTTAATTACTTATTCCAAACCTAATTCCTTTATTGTGTGACCTCATAAGTTTAATTCTATCTGGTAGTAAGAAATGATCTCTATTATCATATCATTGAAACTCTTTTCAATGGATCAGAATAATTTCACTCTAACTCAATTAAGGATTGTCGATCCAAAATTATGCTAGTGAGCTCTCATAATCTACCAGTGATACCTAGTAGTATGTAGTGACAATCTAGTAGAACTGAAATAAACCTCTAGGTGTAGTTAACATGTGATTTAGTCATTCTATCGTGAGTCCCGACTAGATGGCAGGTCATGGATAAATCGTCAAACCTCAACATCAGTCATATGATAGATTGATTAGCTCAAGTCCAATTGTGACTTTTATGAAAATTTTTTTTCATCAATCACACTACTGTGGCCACAGACTCTTGGACTTAGCCTCTCAAATCTCATAGGACTACTTCTCTCTATCAAGATTGATAGATCCTATCTTGGTGCGCACCCCACTTCTACAGTGGACCAACTATTGCCAACATCCACTACAATGGCTCATTGAGATCCATATTTATGTGTCAATCAAACTCCAGCAGTCTCACTATGAATAGCAGTACTATCTCAAGTCAAAGATCAATCACACAACTACAGCATTGAGATAATTATTGATGATTGAATAAAAATTCAAGTGATCTCTCATATGGTCACGCTCAGTGCCAGTTGTTCTCTAACAATCACCAGTACTTGTCATTCTTGTATCTCTACATAGTAGATTAGAGATCCATCTATCCCGAAGGAAGTAATTTGTGTGCTAGTCTATCCGGATCTATCATCACCCTCATGATGATCCTATGATCAGAAGACTTTAAGAATTAAATACATGTCTTTAATTCTTAATACTTTGATAATATGTATCGAAACTAATTCCATGGATGATTCAAGGACACATTATACTTGAATGAAAAAGAACTTATCCCTTTCATTGATCATATCAATATATTAAATATAAATTTATGTCCTAGATATATTACAATGTGTTAGCCATATTGGCTTCTAAGACATACATCTAACAATCTTCCACTTGGACTAAAGCCAATTGGCCACAAATCTAAGTCCTATATTTTCAAGGTGGACTTTCATTTTTGATTGGCTCAACTACTTAGTCAATGGGTCTGTCACGTTATCCGCAGAGTCTACTCTTCGCACCTCGACATGAGGTAGTCACGTACACTGCTACTTTATATGTTTGGACTTTTGGTGAGACTTTGAGCTCCTTAGCAAGGGCTATGGTGCCATTGTCTTTGCAGTACTATGTCATGACATCACATCCAGTTCTATAACTAACATTAGAGTCAAAATTTATCCTACACATCTACAATATATTCAGCCTCTATTGATCGTATATTTAGAACCCTTCTAATATATCAAACAAGAATACACCCTCAACTCGCAACTCAGAATCTCCTCCAAAGATCAAGAACAAATCTTTAGTCCTTCTCAAGTACTTAAGGATGTTCTTCATAGCTATCCAGTGCTCCTCATCTGGATTTGACTGATACCTGCTCGTGACACTCACAGCAAAGATAATATCAGGTCGAGTATATAGCATGGCATACATGAGGCTTCCTATTGCCAAAGCATAAAAAATCTTACTTATGTGCTAAATCTCCTCAGATGTGGTCGGACACATCATCTTAGAGAGACAAATACCATACCTAAGAGGTAAAAGACCTCTCTTGAAGTTTTTCATGCTGAACCTCTTCAACACCTTCTCTATGTACAGCTTTTGTGACAGGCCAAGCATCCGTTTAGATCTATCCCTATAGATATTTATTCCAAAAATATAGGATGCTTCCCCTAAGTCTTTCATGGAGAATTTCTTGGACAACCATCTTTTGATCATGGTCAGCATGGGAATATCATTCCTAATAAGGAGAATATAATCTATGTACAATACGAGGAAGGTGATCGCCCTCTCACTGACCCTCTTGTATACATAAGGTTCCTCTTCATTTTTGATGAAATCAAACAATTTGATTGCCTCATCAAAATGATGATTCCAACTTCGAAAAGCTTGCTTTAATCCGTATATAGACTTTTGTAGCTTGTAGACTCTGTGATCACCATCACTGAATGTGAAATTCATAGGCTGCTCCATATAGATATCTTCCTTAAGATATCCATTCAGAAAGATAGTTTTCACATCCATTTATCAGATTTCATAATCGTAATAAGCAGCAACAGCAAGCAAAGTACAGATAGATTTCAGCATAGCTACGGGTGAGAAGATTTTCTGATAGTCAATGCCCTCATACTGACTATAACCTTTAGCCACAAGCCTAGCTTTATAGGTCTTTACCTTACCATCGATACCTATCTTTCTTTTGTAGATCTATTTACATCCAATAGGTACAATACCTTCAGGTGGATCCACTAAAGTCTAAACTTGGTTCGAGTGCATCGAGTCAATTTCTGACTTCATAGCAGCTAACCATTTCTCAAAATCGATGTCAGATATCACCTCATCAAAGGTATTGAGATTATTACCATGACCCCTATCTCCCATAAAGAATATTTTCTTTACTTCCTTCGTAAGCATACCCATGTACCTTTTAGAAGGTCGGAAGACCCTGCTAGATCTACGAGATGGCTGAAGAACATCAACTACTGGCTCATGGACTACAGGTTCCTAAACATCCATAGCTCTAGACTCTTCAGAGACTTTCTCTTCAAGTTTCACTAACCTGCCACTACCGCCATCTTGGATAAACTATTTTTTCAGGAACACGATATTTTGACTCATAATCACATTATGGTCTTGTGAAAAGTAGAAGTAGTATCTCATAGATTCTTTTGAGTATTTTATAAAATGAGCTATAATAGATCTATCTTTCAATTTTTTTGCCATCTATCTCTTGACATAGGTCGAACATCTCAAAATTTTAAGATAACCCAGACTCGGCTTCTTACTGAACCATATCTCCTATGGTGTGGTAGGAATAGACTTTGAAGGAACCCTATTCAACAAGTGAATGGACTTTAACAAGGCATGTCCCCAAAGAAATAAGGGTAGATCAATGAAGCTTATCATAGACCTGACCATATCCAATAGGGTCCCGTTCCTCCTTTCAGATACCCTATTGAGCTGAGGTGTTCCAAATAGGATCCACTAAGAGACTATACCATTGTCCTTAAGATATTTCAAAAATTTTTGATTAAGGTATTCACCTCCTCGATCAGATCGAAGAACCTTAACAGGTTTGCCTGTCTGCTTTTCTACTTCATGTCTGAATTTTTTAAACTTTTCAAAGGTCTCAAACTTGTGTTTCATTAGATACACATATCCATACCTAGACAGGTCATCAATAAAGGTAATGAAGTAGCTGTAACCATCCTTGACCAGCACATCAAATGGCCCACACATATCGGTGTATACCAGGGTAAGTAACTCTGTGGCCTTTTCCTCATGTCCTACAAAGGATAACTTGGCCATTTTTCTTCGAAGGAAGGATTCACAAGCTGGATACGACTCTGGATTAAGAGAGCTAAGGATCCCATCCTTTTTCAGTCTATTTATCCTGTCCTCTCTAATATGGCCTAATCTATGGTGCCACAAGTACTGCTGGTTAATCTCATCTCTGGGTCTCTTTTGACCTACGAAACTCACTATTTGCTCGTTTAGGTTCACATTCACATTAACATGCAAGTGATAAAGACTGTCAACTAAAAGACCTCATGCAACTAATTTATTTCATAAATAAATGAAACAAAAATTTTTATTGAAACTAATTTCAAAATTTTTCTGTGCTAGCACGAACACGAAAATTAAATTTCGACTAGCTATAGGAACATAATAATAGTCTTTTAAATCTAATTTAACACCAAATGATAATCAGAGAGGATAAGTGCTAATGGCCTCTGTAGCAACCTTTGCTCCATTGCCGACCCAAAGGATTATGTCACATTCTCTCAACTTTCTACTTTCTATCAGACCCTGCATAGAGGTGCATATATGAGCACTTGAGCCAAAGTCTAATACCTAACTAGAAGTAGAAGAAATCATAAGGTTAGATTCAATTACGAGCATACCTTCAAAAAGTTTGTCATCCTTTTTAATTTTTAGGCTTTCCAGGTATTTAGGATAGTTCCTCCTCCAGTGGCCTTCAGCATGATAATGGAAACACTTTCCCTTTGCCTCAACCACCTTTGGACCATCCTTCTTTGGCTTGCTCTCTCTTCTACTTCTTTGCGGATTTAACATTATTTCTTCTAGTAGACTTTCTCTTGGAAGAAAAAGTTCACTCCACAGCAAAAACAGTGCTCTTTGAACTCTTCAAGGTACCCTCTATTGTGACCAATATGTTGACAAGGTCGAGAATAGTGCAATCAAGTTTGTTCATATGAAAATTCATGATGAATTGACTCTATAAACTTGTAAGGGATTGAAAGATCAGATCTATCTGTAATTCTTTTTGCATATCAAGCCCAAGCTTCCCTAGCTCCTTAATATCCTTAATCACTATCATAAAGTGCTCATGGACAGACTGCCCTTCGCGTATCTTCAGGTTGAAGAGTCTCTTGGACACGTCAAAGTGTACAATATGGCTCTACTCTCCATACAACTCTTATAGATGAGTGATCATAGCCCAAGCAGTGGGCATATGCTCGTACTGACTTTGCAACTCATTTGACATAGATACCAGCATATAGCACTTGACCCAACTATTTTCATCCATCCACTTCTCAAAAGTAGCTCTCTGCTCAGCAGTAGAATGGTTTGGTAACACAACGGGATCCTGGTCAAGAATATGGCTTAACTTTTCTAAGGTCAGGATAATTCTAAAATTTTTGAGCCAGTCTTTGTAATTATTACCAGTCAAACGATTGGTTTCAAGAATGTGAGCTAGAGAGTTTGAGGCTGACATGATGATTTAACTACAAGAGTAGAGATTCAAGTTAGACTTTTGTACTAAATATTTTAATTTACTTTTAAGGACTTTAAGATGCAAATAATGACTCCCATTAATTTTTTGGATCCCTCCACTCTCCTGGAAGGAAACAAAAATTCTAACGTGATAAAAGATTCCTAATGGGTGCTACGGTCCCACCGATGATATGCACCTCACCTAACAGTTATTAGTAACATGCACACCGATGCGTAGGCAACTCTTTGCCCAGATGCTTTACTAAGCATATTGCAGCTACTTGGTATCTAAGTCATATGGGCTCACCTAACAGTTATTGCCCATACTTCTTAGTTAAGCCCGATCCACCATTCACAAGTAGGTGCAAGGCCGTCATTGGGTCTCTCACCTAATAGTTATTGGATCCAATCCCATCCTTACCCTGGAGCAACTCTTTGCTAATAGAGTGGATACATGTTTTCGATGCAACTGAATCACTATGACGAGTCGAGAACAATCAACGTTGATAACATACCCGCACATCTACAATGATGGAAGATCTATGGACTTAATATTTGTGGAGAGGTTTGTATTTAGGTCTCATCTAATCAGTCATCATATGACTGATCTAACTGACATGGGATAAACCAAACTGCTAAGTAACCTAATTCAAGACCCAATCTTCCAAATTGATCAGGTAAGTGGAGAACAATGGGGCTTCCTCCGTTGCCTTCCTTAGACACCAATGAATTGGCCAGATCGACTAACAAAATTAATTAAATAATCATATCTCATTAACTTACTTTAGACATCAATAGATCGATTGATCAGAATTGATTAGCTCAAGCGAATCGAACTCAAACCAACGAGCCAAATTAGGTCCTTAGGTTAATCGATTCTACATATGAGACTCAATCGATTTGATCAACAATAATTGTATGATCATTAACTTAATTGATCTAACTCAATTCAATACTTGACTCAGTTTGATTAATTACTTAATCGAATTAGATTCATATAACTCAAATCAAAAATCTTAGATATAATTCTATTATATGACCTAATTTTTGATTTTTTTATGACCAAAACTCTCATGCACAAACATAAATTTTAGATTCTAAAATCATATTTTAAATCTAAATTTTTTGCATAAAAGTAAGTTTTAAAACATAAAAAAATTTTTTAAATTTTAATATACAAACATATATTATATATATGCATGTATAATTAGATGTAAATAAAATTTCAGATCTCAGCATGATATCATATATCTCATATACTAATCATGAATGAGATTAAAAATAAATTTATGATTTAAATATATAATCATATATCATAAATATGAATCAAAATTTAGATCACAAAAAAAATTTTAGATTTCATGCATGCATCTATATTTCATATGAACATTAACTAGAACTCTTTCTAGATCAAAATTCAGATCTATGCATGCAACAACATATCAACTATATATTCTAAAACTAAATCCAAAATTAAACTTTAGATTTGAAGATCCATCCATACATCTTATGTATCAAGAAAAAAATTGATTTAAATTTTTTTTAAAAAATATGTATATCAAAATTCAGTATATGAAAACCCATGACTCTAATACCACTGTTGGAATTTGGGGTTTGGTGCATGCATGTGCATTTCAAAATTTTATTTTTTAAATAATATAGTAGAGAATAAGATTAAAATAATTTTAATCTAATTATGCATGCATAAAAATATAAAACTATATGGATCTATTTCTTATGCTGAAATTGATATATGCTGAAATTCATATTGTGATCAAATCACATACTTATTTCACAATCTCTTTCTTCAAAACTGGATCTAAAAGAGATGAGGCTCTCTGTTAGTCATACAAGTATCTGACCTCTATGAGTATCCACTGAGAATCAATCTGGAACAGCCCTTCATAATCTGAATTTTGATTCTTCAAAATTCAGCCTGCTGAATCTGAACAAAGCCTGAATCGTGATCAACACTTGATCTTCTTCTTCTCCTCTTCTCTAGAGTTTCTCCTTGCTATATACTGCTATCAGATACAAGAAACCAGCAAAGAAGAGGCACCTGAACTCTTTTGGGTATGAAACTCCTTGGGACGCGCATCCCAAGGAAGGAGTGTATAGAACACCCAAGAGAAGAGAAAGAGAGAGGAAGAGAGGGCATGGGGAGAGCCTTTGGGTGTGAGGGCCTACTAATTTTTATGCTCTAGAGAACTTAGAAGAGGTCCCTTAAAATAGGCATAAGGATTAAATCCTATTCAATCTCATAATACAAGTCCTATTTGCATTAGGATTCCTATTAACTTAAGTTATCCAACTTACATTAGAAAACCCATTAGGTGACAACTATTGGAGCCCTTGCACCCATAATTAGATACCCTCTTTTGCACCCAAGAGACACCCTATATGAAAACCAAAGGCCCTCTAACTAATGGACATGCCCAAATTGATTAAATCAAAGTGGCGCCCCATAATAACTATCAAGAAGATTCATAAGGGACTTGCATCCTTAATTTATGTGATCTATAACTTTAGGCACCCAACAATTAAAGTCTCATGAATCTTATTAATATAAATTATTAGCAAATAATTAAGTTAGAATTAACTTATTAAATAAGTATTTTCAATAGAAAGAGAAATTGGGTCCAACCATATGCTAGCAAGGTTATCATGAACCCAATGGGTTTTTCTAAATCTAATTGATGCTTCATAAGCTCAATTACTTATTTCAGACCTAATCTCTTTATTGTGTGATCTCATAGGTTCAATTCTATCTGGTAGTAAGATATACAATGATTCCTATCATCATATTATTGAAACTTTTTTCAATGGATCAAAATAATTTCACTCTAACTCAATCAAGGATTGTCAATCCGGAATAATCCTAGTGAGCTCTCACAATCCATCGGTGACATCTAGCAATATGTAGTGACAACCTAGTAAAACTAAAATGAACCTCTAGGTATAGTTAACATGTGATTTAGTCCCTCTATCGTGAGTCCTGACTAGATGGCAGGTCATGGATAAATCATCAAATCTCAACATCAGTCATATGATAGATTGATTAGCTCAAGTCCAGTTGTGACTTCTATGAAAACTTTTTTCATCAATCACACTGCTGTGGCCACAGACTTTGGGACTTAGCCTTTCAAATTTTATAGGACTACACCTCTTTATCAAGATCGATAGATCCTATCTTGATGCGCACCCCACTCCTACAGTGGATCAACTGTTACCAACATCCACTACAAGGGCTCATTGAGACCTATGTTTATGTGTCAATCAAATTTTAGCAGTCTCACTGTGAGTAACAGTACCATCTCAAGTCAAAGGACCAGCCACACAACTACAGCATCGAAACAATCACTGACGATTGAATAGAAATCCAAGTGATCTCTCATATGGTCACGCTCAGTGTCAGTTATTCTTTAACAACCATCGGCACTTATCGTCCTGTGTCTCTACACAGTAGATTAGAAATCCATCTATCTTGAAGGAAGCAATTTGTGTGCTAATCTATCCGAATCTATCATCGTCCTCATGATGATCCTATGATCGGGAGACTTTAGGAATTAAATACATGTCTCTAATTCTCAACACTTTGAGAATATGTATCGAAACTAATTTTATAAATGATTCAAGGACATATTATACTTAAATAAAAAAGAACTTATCCTTTTTATAGATCATACCAATATATTAAGTACAAATTTATATCCTAGATATATTACAATATGTCAGCTATATTGGATTCTAGGACATACATCTAACAATTATCCCCAACACTAAGCATCTACATTCACTCTCTAAATCATCCTTAAGAATTTCACTATAATCTCTTCTCATATTATAGCTTGACTTTTTAGACTAACAATCAAAATTTAATTAACTTTTTTAGTGAAAATCAATCAAAACCATACCCTTCAATCCAATCCTAGGCTTTCACAATAATTTCAATCCAAATTCGAACTTGGATCGATATTTCCCCAAGTCTCAATCCTAGTTGAAACTTATTTACAATAAAAAATGAATGATATAATAGTAAACATAGTAAAAGCTCCTAAAAGGGTAAAGAAAATTCTATGAAGCTCTTTAAAGAATGTGTTGAGGAAGCTTTGTAGTTAATGCACTTAAAACTCTTTGAATGATTTAAGATTTTTTATTGGTTTAATGTTTGTAGATCTTTCTTGAATTATTAATAAATGTTCTTGGGTTTCCACTTTGCTTTTCTCTTTTGTTTTCTTTCTCTTGTCTCTTAATTTTGTTTGGTAACCTTTAAATCCTTTAAAAGAGTAAAAATAGTTGTTTGTTGCTATTAGAGATCAAAACTAGCCATTGAAATCTATCTGAATAGATCTGAATTTTCTACAAAACTAATTATTAAAGCTGTCCGTCACAATCGAGTCAACTCGAGACTAAGCAGAGATTGACTTGAGTAAATTATAAATCAGCTTGACAGAAGTAGGAGTCAACATGAAGACTAGTTTGTTAGATATATGCTCTAAAAGCCAACCTGGCTAATACATTATATTTTTTTAAGATATAAATTTATATTTGATATATTTATTTATTTATAAAATTAGATAATTTTTTATTTCACTCTTGTTATGTGTCCTTGAATCGTCTATAAAATTAATAAGATAATAACATATATTTTCAAGAGTTGAGAATTTGAGACATGTATCATTAATAGTTAACTTCTAAATTACTCCTGATCAATAGATCATCATAGAGATAGTGAGTGATCTTATGAGGTTGGTGTACGGATCACTTTTCTTAGGATAGATGAGTCTCAAGTCTATAGTGTGAGGATACTGAGCGAGAATGCAAGTGGTTGTTAGAGAATAATAGTACTGAGCATAATCAAAATGAGAAATCACTTGAATGTCTACTCATTTGTTAGTAACTTTTTCAATGTTGTAATTATGTGAGCGTTCTTTGACCTACAGTATCTCGACTATTCATAGTGAGATTGCTGTAGTTTGACTGTATATTTACTTAGTCTCCTAATCATGTGGATCCTTATGGTGTATGTTGGCTACAGTAGGTTCGCTGTAGAAGTAAGATACACACCTAAAAGAGATCTATCGACTCTAGTAATTGAGGAGTAGTCATATGTGATATATGAAGCTGAGTTTTTAGGACCGTAGCTATAGTGATGTGATTAATGAAAAAAGATTTTCATAAAAAATCATGAGTTGAACTCGAGCTAATTAAATCTTATATATACGATAGAATTTGATGAGTTTTCTATAATCTCTATCTTGTCAGGACTCACGATAAAAAAATTATATCGCACGTTAACTATATTTAGAGATTCAGACTCTTTCATTCTTCTGAATTATCACTATATACTGTTAGACATCACTGATGGATTGTGAGATCTGTGAGAATTAATTAGCAATCAATAATTCTCATTGGGTAAGTTAAAAATATTCTAATCCATTGAAAGAGGTTTCAATGACATTCATAATGGTGATCACACACAAAAGGAATTTTGACTTGATCGAAAAATTAGATTGTGAATTTGATTCACAGATGAATCCAATTATCAATTTGATTGACGATTGGATTAAGTTGTAGAAGTTACAAGGGAGAACTTACTATAAGTTAGAGGAAAAATAATAAGCAATTATTGCTGAATTAACCATTAATTATTTGATTTGATCATTTAATTAATGATTGGGCTTTATACAAATTAAATTAGATTTAATTTTGTTTAAATTGGATCTATTCCTAGTTGAATAAGGATTTGACTAAACCTAATTCAATTTTGTTGAGAATCAATGTAGAATAGGATTAAGAGATGAGTTTTCAGTTGGGTTGGGACTCTCTCTCCTCTCACACACCATACGATGGAGCACCGACCAAGAGAACCAAGGGGCCAATGCCCCTTTTCTTTTTGGCATGCGGTGAAAATAAAAGAGAGAAAGAAGGCACGACCAAGGGTTGGCGTGCCTCCTCTGAGGTTCTCTCTCCTCTCTCTCTTATCTCTCTATCCTAATCCATCTCAAAGTTTGAATTTGATTCGAATCTTTAAAATATAAATGTGATTCAAATTAATAGGATAGATGGATAAGGGATTGGGGTCCATAAATAGGACCAAATTGAGAGGATGCCCTAGCTAATGATAAGATCCATCTCCCCTCTTCCTTTGTTGCCACCCACCTTCCTCTCCTCCTTGGTGCCACCTAAGAGGGAGACCCTCTTCCTCTCTTATTCATTATCTTCTTTCTCTTTCTTGAGAAGAAAAGAAGAAGAAATCAAATTTGATTTAAAGGGAGAAAGATCTACAATGGAGCTAGCATCCTGGTGATCTTTGGATTCTTTTGATTAAGATCAGCCCTGTGTGAATACATGTAAAGACTGGACGTATATGCAGTTTCAAAAAATCTCAAGAGACATCCATGACTTTCAGATCGCAGTGAAAATCTATCCGCATAAAAGTAAAATTCAGATCTCAATAAAATAGTTCTAGATCTTGTATATATAATGATTCCTGGGTATGAGATATGATCTCTATGCATGCTAGTTAGATTAGATCTAATTAGATTTAAATAATTTAAATCTAAAATTTTCCATTCCACTATATGTAAAATAAAATTTTTAAAATTCTACATGCATACAAATCGCCATGAGATGGTGTTTCCTTCAAGTGGTATCAAAGCGGTCATTACATTATAAGATTAAGATCAAGATTTTAGATCTGAAAATCTATTTTCAAGATCTGAAATTCTAAATTTTATTCTTTAAAGGATTGATTTCAGATCTAAAAAATTATTTTCAAGATCTGAAATCAAGAATAATTTTTGATCATACAATTATTTTTTGATCTAAAATTTAGATTTTGAATGATCGAAAGATGGATTTCAAGATCTGAAAATCTATTTTTAGATCTAAAATTCAAATGTTTGATGTTCATGTTAATGTGTTCTAGATCTAAAATTTATTTTAAGATTTAAAAAATCTAATATTCTTATGTTCATGCATCTAAAATTCTTAACTAATGTTTATATGATCTGAATTTATTAGATCTAAATTTTATCTTTATTATATGTTCCTGCATAAGATGATGTTTATAGATAGAGACCAATCTTGATGTGATCTATGATTGTATGGATATTTTTAAATTAATATAATTTGATTAAACATAAGATTATGTTTTATATGTCAATCTTGGATCATCTTAAAATAAAGTTGTCCTGACTTAACGATTAAAATCTATTATGCTGGCAGGTTGTCCTAGAATGAGAAGAGATTAATGAGATAAAATATTATAAAAAATTAAATATGAATATAAAATCATTCAAATCTAGATTATGAGATAATCGTTAGGATATTTTCATGGATATATGTAGTGATCTTCTTGAATCACTATGACTCTTGAGGAAGGGTGTATCATGAACACACATAAATTGATTTGCAATTGCAATCTGTGGTGGCCAAAACTAATGACCTAAACCAATTTAGAATTGATTGATTAATTGGTGTCTAAGATAAGTGATAGAATGGTGGTTACTTAATTAGGATCATTGCTTATGTACGAGGAGCCTCCCACCAATCTTGAACTTACTTGACTAATTTGGTTGATTAAGTTTCATTGGATGCTAGTTTGAGTTCATCACATATGATGCATTTGCACCATGGTTCCAATCTTAGTGAATCAAGTGAGGATCTTTCAATTGGATCCTTGGTAATTATAGATTTGCATAAGATGTAAATTAAAATAATTAAAATGAAGAGTCCTAAATTAAATCTCCTCAATCTATATTTAGTATAGCGATCTTTCATCATTGTAGATAAGCGAGCATCTTTCTGGTGTCGATTATTCTCTACTGGATACAGTGGTTCAGTTGCACCAGAGGGCACAACTACTTTATTAGCATGAGATGTTGCAAGATAAAGATGAGATTAGACTCAATATCTATCAAATCAGAGATTTAATGATAACTTTACTCTTGCATTGAATGGTAGATCTGACTTAACCAAAGAATGGGATCAATATCAGTCAGGTGAGGCTTTCATGATTTAGAGATCGAATATCGCTACAATATACTTAAGAAGCATTGGATAAGAGTTGTCCATACATCGGTATGTATGTCATCAATATCTATTAGGTAAGGTGCACGTACATCAGTGGGGCCATAATACCACTTAAAACCCTAATCACAAATTCTATTTCTCTATCAGAGGAGTGTAGGAGGCTTGAAAAAATAGTAAGAGGAATGTTTGTTTTAAAAGATCCTAAAACAAATTGAAAATCAAGTACAAAGTCAAATTAAAATTTTTTCTCTCTGCAATTCACAATGTCAGCTTCTAATCTTTTAGTCTGAATTCTTGAAACCAATCGATTGATCGATAACAATACAAGGACTAGCTTTAGAACTTCAGAATAGTTCTGAACTCAGAAAAAATAGGTTATATACTCAATCAAGAATCCCTAGTTTTGTCAAACTATCCAACTACTGAACAAAGGACAGCATTCGAAAAATAGATGGATGATGACTATAAGATTGAGTGCTATATCTTGGCATCAATGTCTAATGAGCTCCAACACCAGTATGAGGACATGCAAACTATCAGGGCTATGATAATTCAATTATAAAAGTTATATGGTGAGCAAAGCCGGACTGCACGTTATGAAGTATCCAAAAAACTTTTCAACACCAAGATGCACGAAGGACAGTCGGTCTATGATCATTGTCTGACAATGATTAAAGATCTGAAGGAGCTTGAGAAGCTGGACATGACCATACATAAGGAATTGCAAGTGGATTTGATCTTACAATCCCTTTCTAGTTCGTATGGATAGTTTATAGTAAACTATCATTTGAACAAGGTTGATAGCACTCTGTCTGAATTATTGAACATGTTGGTGACCACTGAAGGGACCTTAAAAAGTTCAAGAGATACTGTTCTTACTGTAGAGTGGGCATCTATATCCAAGAAAAAGTTTACTTGGAAGAAGAAACAAAAGCCTATGAAGAAGCAAAAGCAGGAGAGCAAGTCAAAGAAAGACACTCCCTAGAAAGTGGTTGATAAAGAAAAATATTTCTATTATAACATTGACAACCACTGGAAAAAAAACTGTCATGCATATCTGGAGAGCCTAAAAAAAATGATGACACACCTTTTCAAGGTATGCCAGATTTGCTTGTAATTAAATCAAATTTAATGATTTCCTTTACTTTTAGTTGGGTCATAGACTCTAGTTGTAGTGCTCATTTTATACCTCAATGTAAGATCTGATAGAAAGTAGAGGATGAGGGAAGGTGAAATGGTCCTTCGGATTGGCAATGAAGTAAGAGTTGCTGCTATGTCATTGGCACCTATCCTCTATGATTACTGTTAGGATTCAATTTACTTCTTAGAGATTATTATTATGTACCTACTACTAGCAGAAAGTTAATTTCTATATCCATACTAGTACAAGATGAATACATTTTTAATTTCAAAATGACTACTATTCAATTTATTTTAGAAATAAATTGATTGCACATGATTTTTTAATTGATAGTCTATATCATTTATATGTTGATGTATCTGTGAGCGTATCCAAGTAGATAGTGAGTGTCGTAGGATCTAAGAGATCTATGAATGAGATAAATTAAAGGTATATGTGTCATCTCAAACTTGTTCGTGTAAGAAAGAACAGGTTAAACAAATGAAAGAAGAATGGGATCTTTGGCTAATTAAATTCTAAGTTATATGTGATTTGTGAATTCTGCCTTCAAAAAAAAATGAACAAATTATCTTTTATAGGACATAGGGAGAGGACCACTGAAATACTTATCTTTGTATATACTGATGTGTGTGGGCCATTTGATGTGCAGGCTAGGGATGGTTATCTCTACTTTATTATTTATTAAAAAATATGTCCCCAAAGCCAATCATCAAGCTATTGACGGTAGAGCAACCAAGTATGGTAATAGATTTGTTAATAAATAAAATATATTTGGTATTTTCATCATAAGCATTCATCTTCTAATGAACTTCGTTGTTATGATGAAGTCTTTAGGACTATTTAGATTCGATAAAGAGAGGATTTATCGATTAGTCCTTAAAACTATTCACGACCAAATAATAGGCTGTTAATAAGAATGACAGCTTCTATCGAGCATAGGTCACTGTAGGCCATATAGGTTGGTTGTCCTCTTAACCAAGGAGTGTGGAGATACTAGTATGGCATACAGGTGAGATGTAATGGTACATCATCATTGAACGTGAGCAACTCCAGAGCATTCTGCTATCGAGAATGTCTCTAATGGGATATAGGTATAAGTGTCCCTTAGACCTGAGATCACCTCAGTGACTTGCAAGCAACTCACTGTGCTTTGATACTGGACTAACTGAATTTTTAATTCAGTGATGGAAGGCTTCTGGGCATAGTCAAGTACTTGCAAAGTCAGAGTGTGATCGAGATGGGATTGACCACTCCAAGAGTTGGAGAAGAATGAGTCACTGTATTTCAATTTAGCAAAACCTTGGCCAGGGTAATTCATCAGATGGATTTGATATTTTGAAATACAATGTGGACAACCTGATTAGAGTTGATAGTTGAACTCTGAGGTGTCCTATGATTATTTTGATTAAGGAGATGAATTATATAGAAACTATATCTGCATGGGTTCTAAGGATGTTGTTCTACACATTCGACCTATCCGATCGTCGGGTATCATTGCTAGATGGTCACTTTGATTGGTACAAAAATTTATTCCTGTGCTACCGACTTAGGTTCGGACCTATGAGGTCACACACATTAGAGTTTATGATCTGATCGGATGGTTGATCAATGATTAAGAATCATTCTAGGGTTAAATGATCAATACGATTGACATTTAACCTAGTGCAAGTGTTGCAGGAGGATCGATTAGCAATTCGATTGCTAATTGACTTAATTTGATTAAGCCAATGGGCTGAGATTAAGCTTAATTTAATTAGATTTAGTTTGGACTTGATTGAATCAAGTCTAATTGGTTTATTGGATAAGCCAAGTGCAAGAAAAAAACTAGTCGTAGTTCAATTAGGACTTGGGTCAACCTAATTTCTAATTTGATTAGAAAATTAAATCAGATTTAAATCTAATTTAATCTAATTAAATTAGATTTTTAATTGAGTTAAGATTTATTTTAATTAGATTGATTTAATTTTGGTTTAATTTGGTTTGAAAAACTAAATTAAAATAAGTCATAAGATAGAATCCTAGTAAGACTAGGATTCCACCTTGCGCCACATAAGCCCCCCCCATGCCCTCTCTCTTATTCCATGCTAATCCCCTTTTATTTTGTGTGACAAAAGCCCTCTCTCAGGTCTTTCCTATGTCCAAAAGGTTTTCTCTCTTCTTTCATACATGGAAAATGGTTGTGGATCAAATCAAAGTAGGAATAATTTTGGATTTCAAATTCTATGAGATAGAGTTTTAGAAATCCAAAACTCTTTCCTTTTTGCACTGAATTTATCCAGATTTTTTTTAAAAATTTTTGTAGCTTTTAGGGCACATATTGTGCACCCTTTGCTGGTGGTCCATGCAGAAAAATAAGGAGGAGGCACCCAAGAGTTGGGCGCCCCTTATCTTGCCATGTTTGGATAAGCCTTGACTAGGTATTTGACCTAGAAAAGGACTCTATCATATCTCTCTCTATAAAATGAGTTTCTTCATGAAATTTTTAGAGAACATAGAGATTTGAAATACCTTAGGGGCATCCAAAAATCAGAGAGAAAGACCTTTGGTCGTGGAGATATAATAGACACAAGATAGGATGTCTAGGAGAGAGTAAAGAGAAGAAGAAGAGGGTCTTCTTCTAGGATTGTTAGTTTCATCTCTTTTCTTCCTCCATCTTGAGTTTTCTGGGAGTGTCTTAGATCTAAAACTCCTCCTCCTACTTCTCATCTTTGGAAGAGCCTAAATCAAGAAGAAGGAGGTACCTGATCAACCATCGAAGAAGGATCAGCGCAGTACTAGCAAACTATGCTGATTTCCTGAAGCAGGATTTCTGATCGAGATTCGTGGGCTTGTGTGGATGACTCCTAGAAATCAGATGTGTGTGCGGTTTGCAACATCATCGTCAAGCCCAGATCAGCAAGGTTAAAACATCTAACTTTTAAGGTAATAGATCTGATCTATTGTTTAATACATACATTAGATGTAGTATAAAAATATGTTGATATGATCAACATGTAGTTCATGCTCTATATATTTTAATATCTGATTTAATACTATATAATAATCATGTAATAGAATCTTAGATCTAAAAATTTTTTAATTTTAGAAAATAAAGTTTGATTTATTTTTATCTTCCATTTTCTGATCTTGAAAAAGTTTCAAAATCTAACCCTAAAATCCTAGATCTGATTCTTTCAATTGGTATCAAAGCCTAGGTTGTTTATTACATGATTATTTATACATGCTTAGATTATTTCTTAAATTAGATCTAATTTATAATCTAATTATTAAATCTAAAATTAAAATTTTAGATGAATCACGAACTGCAAGGTTGTCCTGTTGTAAGGTTTACCCCTTACAGTGCAAAGGTTGTCCTAGTTCGTGTAGATCTATCTTTAATCATAAATTTGTTAGATATGATCTAGATTAAATTTATAATTTATTAAATTTAAAATATATTTAAATTTAAAATAAAATCTCTTTGTTAATAATTTTTGTGCAAAGAAATTATTTAAAGTTAAAATTATTTCAATTACATGAACCTGTTTAGATTAGATCTAAAGTAGTTTCATATTTATTTCATTTGCATCTTGATTATGAATCAAACATGCAATATGGTTGGTAGAACCATATTATAAAATTATTTTATAAATATAAAAATTATTTTTGAAAAGTCGAACCCAACCCTCAGCCCCAAACTTAATTAAGAATTAAGAAGTTGTTTGATTAGGTTCTAAGATTGTGAATTGAAGAACCTAAGACACAAACCATAACACATTGGGTTAATGGATTAGTGGGAATTAGGTCCATTAATTGGGTTAGACCTACGGTTAGATTAAAGATGGACTTAATTAGAGAATTGACTAAATCTAATCAATTGTTGTCTTAGATTAGGTCAAGGATTCTCTAGATCAATTACAATAGTTGTAGTTGGTCAAGTCTGTGTCTTTAACGAAAACCAAATGGACTTGATTCTTGGCTAAGCGATCTAGCACGAACTGTTAGATTGATCTAATCAAAACTAATTAAACCAGATGGTGTCTAAGGTAAATCAGACTGATGGTTTTTAATTGGGAGCCCGCTTAACTGGCCATTTTTGATGGTGTCTAAGGCAAACTTTGACCGACCCTCCCATCGATCGAACTTACCTGACCTCTTGGTGAAATTATATTTTGATCGGATCACTTGACTATTCGAGCTGACCAATGTTAGCTAGGTAAATCAGTGTGACTGATTTAGGTACTCCTAGACCAACCCATTTTAATGGTCTCCCTTAAGCTGACTTGGTGAAGCCAGTAGGAGGATCATGATAAGCTGGTTCTTCTGACCTTCTCCTCCAAATTAATTAAATCCTCTAAAATTATTAGGTCTTTGAAATGACAAAGTTATGGAGATAACTGAGTCATAACCTCCCATTAAGGTATTTGATAATTAGTCCATTAACT
Organism: Elaeis guineensis; assembly: GCF_000442705.2. Classification (NCBI taxonomy): domain Eukaryota; kingdom Viridiplantae; phylum Streptophyta; class Magnoliopsida; order Arecales; family Arecaceae; genus Elaeis; species Elaeis guineensis. Next base: position 42,367,040 of record NC_025997.2, read on the forward strand.
CAATAATCATTGCAGACCCAAAGGCTTGGTGCTTGTTGACTAATGGAATTATCACTCATCATATGATGACTTGGAAGTGTCTCTCTAATGGTGGTTAGGTGAGCCAACCAAAGTTGGGCTTAATCATTCATTGGTTAGATGCACCAAGTATAGTCATGTTAATGGTTGGACCTAATCGGATCCTTACAGTGAGGCCAAAGCCTACTGATTAGGTTTCTGGGGCAAAATTAAAATTACTAAAAGTTATTTAGAGAAACAATTGGTTATGAACCTACCCTTAGATGTACATGGGTTGGCCAACCAAAGTTGGACTTGTGTGCAGTCTAAGTGGATTCTAATACCCACTAACGAATTAGAGTAATTCCTCGAATTGGAGGTAGAGGCTACCAATTCGAATAAAATAGTGGGAAAAATCTTTGATTAAAGTCCAAATCTTTAGATTTAATGAATCAATTACTAATTAGGTTATAGTTTTCTTTTATGCAGATATGGCCACTTTCCTATCGCTCCGATCATTATTGGACAATGATAAGTTGGTGGGATCCAACTTCGGTAGCTGGTACTGAAAGTTGAAGATAGTCCTGGAGCATGAATGGATCCTATATGTGATAATGGATCCTGCACCTGAGGAGCCAACTGCCAATGTGCGTAGAACAATCAGAGACACTTACCAGAAGTGACTCAGTGATCGGACCACGATGCGCTGTATCATGCTGGCTGCTATGAGCGACGAGTTCAGTCGCAGATTCAAGATGGCTTAGCCAAAGGACATGCTTTAAGTGTTGGAGGATGCCTTTGGCACACCCGATGATGTGGAGAGGCACAAGACTGGTTGTGCCATCTTCAACATCAAAATACGGGATAGTGCCTCTGTCACTGATCATGTATTGTACATGATCGAGCTGATGGAATGATTGAGCAAGCTCGACTTTCTCTTGCATGAGCAGCATGGGAAAGATGCAATACTAAACTCACTGCCCAAGTCTTATCTCCTATTCCTCACTCATTATAGAATAACAAAGCCTGCAGTGAACTACCATGGGTTACTGGGGTTGCTTCAGAACTTTGAGAAGGATCACCAACTCCACAAGGAGTCGGTGAACTTAGTGGGAGGTTCGTCTTCTGGTTCTCGATCCTTTAAAAAAGAAAAGAAGAACAAGAAGAAGAAAGTGAAAAAGGTGCAAGTTCAGGCTGAAACATCATTGCAGGGCCAGACCAAAAAGATCAAGCCCGATAAGAGTCTATTCTACTGGCAAGCACCCTAGATTAGATAGTGTATGTCAGATATCTACTTATGGCACTATAGACTAGGTCATATAAACAAGAACAGAATAAACAGATTGACTCAAGAGGGAATCTTTGAAGTCAGTGATTGTGAATCACTTCCAACCTGTGAGTCCTGTTTTCTTGGTAAAATGATCAAGTCATCTTTTACTGAAAAAGATGAGAGAGCTACTAAGTTTTTGGGCCTAGTACATACTGATGTATGCGGGCCCATGAGCACAAGTGCTAGAGGTGGATATTTCTACTTCATAACTTTCACTGATGATCTATCCAGATATGGATATGTCTATCTGATGAAACATAAGTCGAATTCATTTGAAATGTTCAAACGATTCCGAAGTGAAGTAGAAAAATAAACTGAGAAGATCTGACCGAGGAGGAGAATATCTTTCTAGTGAGTTTCTCACATATCTAGGAGAGAATGAGATTCTCTCCCAATGGACTCCTCCAGGAATACTACAGCATAATGGTGTGTCTGAAAGGAGAAATCAGACTCTGTTAGACATGGTTCGATCCATGATGGGTTTTGCCAGCTTGCCGATAACCTTTTGGGGATATGCACTCAAATTGATCTGTTATCTGTTAAATAGAGTTTCAAATAAGTCTGTAATTAAGACTCTATATGAGATATGGACAGGACGTAAGCTAGCACTTTCACACCTTAGGATCTGGGGGTGCCCGGCCTATGTCAAACAATTAGTCACAAACAAACTTGGACCTAGGTCTGACAAATGCACATTCATTAGGTACCCCAAAGAGATCAAAGGATATTTTTTTCTACCATGCTGATGAACAAAAGGTGTTCGTCAGCCTTAAGACAATCTTTTTAGAAAAGGAGTTCCTTGATGAAGGAACCGTTGCCTCTAAGGTTGAACTTGAAGTTCAACAGGTAGAAGGATCGACACCAATAGCTGAACCTGAGTCAGATTTGATTAGATCAGATTTGGATCCCAATGTACCTACACCATTAAGACGATCCGGTAGAGTACCACGTCAGTCGGATAGATACTATGATTTTTTGGTCCGAAATGATGATCCCATCGAACTCGATGAGAACGATAAGGATCCAATCACCTATATGGATGTAATGCAGAGACCTGATTTCGAGAAATGGCTTTAAGCCATGAAATCCGAAATAGAGTTTATGAAGGTCAACGATGTATGGACATTGGTTGACCCACCTGAAGGGGTTAAAACTATTGGGTGTAAATGGGTGTTCAAAAGGAAAAGAGGTGCAGACGGAAAGGTGGAGACCTATAAAGCCCATCTGGTTGTCAAGGGGTATCGTCAACATTATGGTATTAACTATGATGAGATATTTTTTTCTGTGACAATGCTCAAATCTATTCGGATAATACTTGCAATAGCTGCCCATCTGGATTATGAGATCTGACAAATAGATGTAAAGACAGCTTTTCTAAATGGAGAGCTGATCGAAGAGGTGTATATGATACAACCTGAGGGGTTTACATCCACAAATGAGTCCAAAGTGTGCAAGCTTCAGAGATCCATTTATGGATTGAAGCAAGCTTCTCGGAGTTGGAACATGTATTTTGATAAGGTGATCAAAACATATGGCTTCGTTAAGAATGGAGAAGAGCCCTACATCTATAAATGGGCAAATGGTCTAGTTGTGATATTTTTTATCTTATACGTGGATGACATTCTCTTAATCGGGAATAATATCCCTGCACTACAGGGAATAAAAGTTTGATTGTCATCGTAGTTCTTCATGAAGAACTTGGGTGAAGCATCCTACATCCTAGGGATGAAGATCTATAGGGATAGATCTAAAAAGATGCTTGGGTTATCCCAGTCCACATACATAGACATTGTGCTGAAGAGATTCAGCATGGAGAATTTCAAGAAGGGCTATCTACCGATAGGCCATGGAATTTCTCCCTCTAAGAAGGATTATCTGACAACTCCTGAAGAGAGAGAACGTATGAGTAGAGTTCCATATGCTTCGTCCGTGGGATCTATCATGTACGCCATGATATGTACAAGACCAAATGTGGCATACTCACTAGAAGTAGTGAGTAGATACCAATCTGATCCTAGATAAAATCACTGAAAAGTGGTTAAAGCCATCCTTAAGTATTTGAGAAATATTAAAGACCACTGGTTGGTTTATGGCGAGTCAGATCTGAAACTTGTGGGGTTCACAGACTCCAGCTTTCAATCTAACCATGATGATAGCAGAAGCGTGTCGGGTTATATCTTTACTCTGAATGGTGGAGCTATCTGCTAGAAGAGTTTCAAGCAGCATACTATGGCAGACTCTGTTTGTGAAGCGAAGTACATCATAGCATCGGATGTCGTGAAGGAAGCTGTGTGGCTGAGAAAATTCATCATCGAGCTCGGAGTAGCACCCTCCCTCAATGGTCCGATCCTGCCCTACTGCGACAGTACTGGTGCCATAGCTCAGGTGAAGGAACCCAAAGCATACCAGCAGATGAAGTACATTTTCCATCACTTCCATCTAGTCTGGGAGATCATGGATCGAGGTGACATCGACCTTCAGAAGATCGACGAAAAGGAGAACCTAGCCGACCCCTTCACTAAAGCCCTGGCGATAAAGGAGTTCGACAACCACAAGTCGAAGATGGGTATTAGATACTTTGCTGAGTGACTTTAGGACAAGTGGGAGTTGTTGGAAAATATATCCCAAAAACTAATCATCAAGCTGTTGACGGTTGAGCAACCAAGTATGATAATTGATTTATTAATAAATAAAATATATTTGGTATTTTCATCATAAGCATTCATCTTCTAATGAACTCCGTTGTTATGATGAAGTCCTTAGGACTATTTAGATTTGATAAAGAGAGAATTTATCGATTAGTCCTTAAAACTATTCATGACCAAATGATAGACTGTTAATAAGGACGACAGCTTCTATCGAGCATAGATCGCTGTAGGCCATATGGGTTGGTTGTCCTCTTAACCAAAGAGTATGAAGATATTGGTATGGCATACAGATGAGATACAAGGGTACATTGTCATTGAACGTGACCAACTCCAGAGTATTCTACTGTCGAGAATGTCTCTAATGGGATATAGGTATAAGTGTCCCTTAGACCTGAGATCACCTCAGTGACTTGCAAGCAACTCACTGTGCTTTGGTACTAGACTAACTGAATTTCTAATTCAGTGACAGAAAGCTTATGGGCATAGTCAAGTACTTACGAAGTCAGAGTATGATCGAGATGGGATTGACCACTCCAAGAGTTGGAGAAGAATGAGTCACTGTATTTCAATTTAGCAAAATCTTGGCCAAGATAATCCATCAGATAGATTTGATATTTTGAAATACAATATGGACAACCTGATCAGAGTTGATAGTTGAACTCTGAGGTGTCCGATGATTATTTTGGTCAAGGGGATGAATTATATGGAAACTATATCCGCATGGATTTTAAAGATGTTGTTCTACATATTTGACCTATTTGATCGTCGGATATCATTGCTAGATGGTCACTTTGATTGGTATAAAAATTTATTCTTGTACTATCAGCTTAGGTTCGAACCTATGAGGTCACACACATTAGAGTTCATGATCCAATCGGATGGTTGATCAACGATTAAGAATCGTTCTAGGGTTAAATGATCAATACGATTGACATTTAACCCAGTGCAAGTGTTGCAGGAGAATCGATTAGCAATTCGATTGCTAATTAGCTTAATTTGATTAAGTAAATAGGCTAAGATTAAGTCTAATTGAATATGATTTAATTAGATTTGGTTTGGGCTTGATTGGATTAATTTCAATTGGTTTATTGGATAAGCCAAGTGCAAGAAAAAAATTAGTCCTAGTTCAATTAGGACTTGGGTCAACCTAATTTCTAATTTGATTAGAAAATTAAATCAAATTTAAATCTAATTTAATCTAATTAAATTAGATTCTTAATTAGATTAAAATCTATTTTAATTAGATTGATCTAATTTTAGTTTGATTTGATTTCAGAAACCAAATTAAAATAAGTCATAAGATAGAATCTTAGTAAGACTAGGATTCCACCTTGCACCACATAAGCCCCCCTACGCCCTCTCTCTTATTCCATGCCAATCCCCTCTTATTTTGTGTGACAAAAGCCCTCTCCCAGGACTTTCCCATGTTCAAAAGATTTTCTCTCTTCTTTCATACATAGAAAATGGTTGTGGATCAAATCAAAGTAGGAATAAGTTTGGATTTCAAATTCTATGAGATAGAGTTTTAGAAATCCAAAACTCTTTTCATTCTGCACCGAATTTACCCATTTTTTTTTTGATATTTTTATGGATTTTAGGGCACACATTGTGCACCCTTTGCTGGTGGTCCATACACAAAAATAAGGAGGAGGCACCCAAGAGTTGGGCACCCCTTATCTTGCCATGTTTGGATAAGCCTTGACTAGGTATTTGACCTAGAAAAGGACTCTATCATATCTCTCTCAATAAAATGAGTTTCTTCATGAAATTTTTGAAGAACAAAGAGATTTGAGAGACCTTTGGGGCATCCAAAAATCAAAGAGAAAGATCTTTGATCGTGGAGATATAATAGACACAAGACAGGGTGTCTAGGAGAGAGTAAAGAGAAGAATAGAGGGTCTTCTTCTAGGGTTATTAGTTTCATCTCTTTCCTTCATCCATCTTGAGTTTTCTGAGAGCGTCTCAGATTTAAAACTCCTCCTCTTACTTCTCATCTTTGGAAGAGCCCAAATCAAGAAGAAGGAGGCACCTGATCAACCATCGAAGAAGGATCAGTGCAATACTAGCATACTATGCTGATTTCCTGAAGCAAGACTTTTGATCGAGATTCGTGGGCTCATGTGGATGACTCCTAGAGATCAGACACATGTGCGGTTTACAACATCATCCTCAAGCCCGGATCAGGAAGGTTAGAATGTCTAACTTGCAAGGTAATAGATCTGATCTATTGTTTAATACATATATTAGATGTAGTATAGAAACATGTTGATATGATCCACATGTAGTTCATGCTCTATATATTTTAATCTCTGATTTAATTCTATGTAATAATTATGTAATAGAATCTTAGATCTAGGGATTCTCTAATTTTAGAAAATAAATTTTGATTTATTTTAGTCTTCCACTGTCTAATCTTGAAAAAGTTTCAAGATCTAACCCTAAAATCCTAGATCTGGTTCCTTCATTATCTTTATCGATGATTACTCATAGTATGGGTATGTGTATCTAATGAGGCACCAATCTGAAGTCATTAAAAAATTTAAAAAATTCAGATCTGAAGTAGAGAAATAAATCAAAAAATCTCTTAAGATTCTTCGATCATATCAAGGAAGAGAATATCTTAGTAGAAAATTTTGAGATTATCTCAAAAAAAATGATATAGTCTCATAATGGACACCTCTTAGTATACCTCAACTCAATGAGATATCGAAAAGAAGGAACAGGATCCTATTAGATATGGTCTGATCCATGATGAGCTTCACTGATTTACCTTTATTTTTTTAAGAATATTGTTTACTTTCTATGATCTATTTGTTAAATAGAGTACCCTCCAAATCTGTTCTTACTATATCATATCAAATGTGGCATGATAAAAAATCAAATCTTGATCATCTCAAGATTTGAGGATGTCCAGCCTATGTTAAAAGATAATAGGCAGATAAATTAGAGGCTAGATCTATGAGAGCTCATTTTATAGGATATTCTAAAGAGTCATTAGGATATTATTTCTACTTTTCAGATGATCACAATGTGATTTTGAGCCAACATATCATATTCTTGAAAAAATAATTTATCCAAAATAGAGATAGTGCGAGGCAAATTGAGCTCGAAGAGAAAGTCTTGGAAGAGTAGTGGATCATAGACTAACCAGAACCTGCTCAAACTAAGCTAGTAGATGTAGTACCTCCATCCCCTCATAAATCTAGTAAAGTCTTCCATCCTTCTAAAAGATATATAGGGATGATTACAAAGGATGTAGAGCAAATATTGCTCATGGGAGATAGAAAATATAGAGATGATCCTAAAACTTATAACGAGACGATGTCAGACATTGACTCCGAAAAGTAGTTGAATGCCATCAAGTCAAAGATTGAATCCATACATTCGAATCAAGTATGGACTTTGGTAGATCTGCCAGAAGGTATAATATCTATTGGATGTAAATATATCTATAAAAAAAAATAGGTGCATTTGAAAAGGTAGAGACCTATAAAGCTAGCCTCGTTGTGAAAGATTATCGTCAACGCGAAGGTATTGACTATCAGGATAATTTTTAACCTATAGCCATACTGAAAACCATCCACACATTGCTTGCTATTGTAGGTTATTATGATTATGAGATATGATGGATGGATATGAAAACTGCATTCCTAAATAGATATCTTGAGGAAGATATCTATATAAAACAGCATTTGGATTTTACTTCCGGTGATAGAGATCACAAAGTCTGTAAGCTGCATAGATCCATATATGGATTGAAGCAAGTATCTTGAAGTTGGAATACTCATTTTAATGATATGATCAAATTATTTGATTTTGTCAAAAATGAGAAGAAATTTGATTGGTTGATCTGATAAAATCAGCCCAAATCGAATAAAAAAACTGAACCGAAACCGAACCGAGTATAGTTCGGTTCGATTTTTGGTTTTCATTTTCAAGAATTTTGATTTTCAGTTCGAGTCAGTTAAAAACTAAAACATCCGAAAATTGAATCAAAAATCAAAGTCAATCTTGATCAATTTTACATCTATAAAATATGCACATGGTTGGACATGGTTGGACATGTATGGATCTTTACATATTTGCAACTGCATTCCATTTGTGCCTTATTTTACATATATGGAATTTGGCTTTATATATTTCATACTAATTATCTTTCATGCTATTTCTAACCCTTGCTATATCCTATAAATGAACATATAAAGATGTTGCCCAGCTATGCAACCCAAGAGGGGGGGGTGAATTGGGCTTTTAAAATTTTAGAGTTAATTTAGAACCACAAGAATTAAGTAATATTAAGCAAGTTATATGTAGTAAGTGATTTAAGCAAAATGTAATAATAAGATATAAGAATGCAAGAAAGTAAATAAAATTTAGAAAGAGAGCAAGTAAGCACACCACAAATAATCAAAATTTATAGTGGTTCGGTGCCAACCTTGCACCTACATCTACTCCCCAAGCTCCTATTTGGGAATTCAAATCCACTAAATCATATTGAATAAGAATATAATATCAGTAGCTCCGACTCTAGCTATCTCAAGCTAGGATACTTATTTCTCGGATACAAGCCAACCCAATACAATTCGATTCAAGGTTCGGATCAACTTTTTCAAGTTTTGGAACCCTTTCAAAACTAAAAAATAAGATAAAACAGAGTATATGAGTTAAGCACACAAAAATATAAATTTAGCTTTTTTAATGAGTAAATAAAACTTTAAATATATTTTACACAATACGAAGGAAGCTTTTCTGATTTTTCTCAAGGTGGTTGAAGACTTAAATGAGCTCTTGAGGGGTTGGTGAACTTGAATTGAAAGCCTCTTTTGCTTGAAGAGGTCTTTTTGCATAGGGCTGAAATAAATGCTTGAAAAATCTTACTTTTTTCCTCCTTTAAGTGTCTTTTTATCTTCAATGGATACTAGAAATAAATCTGGACTGAAAATAGAGCCGTTAGAGATCATTAAAAAAGCATTAAATACTGTCAAAAAGAGCTGAAAACTAGTCGTTATAGAAGTTTCCGTCATAGGAGATCGACTCATGAGGTCAACCTCTGCACAGGGGTCGACTCATGGGGTCGACCTCTGTGGTACAGAATAGAAACTGACTGTTCTGCAACTTTGGCTTGCACAGCAATAGAGGTCGACTCATGGAGTCATCCCCTTTGGGTGTGCCAATCAGAAATGGCGTGTTGTTCAGTCTCTTTTGATAGGAGTCGATCCAGGGGGTCGATCCAATTCTTTAAATTTGAATTTCTCCCAATATATCCATCCAAAAAGTATGAAATTACCTCCAATAGATCACAAATCTTCTGTTCTTACTCTTAAGGCTTTCGAATCAGAACTTGATAAATTTATGATTTTATCTCTGAAATATAATAAATTTTTTTTCAAGCCAAAATCATTAATGATCTCCTCAAATATTTTGTAATCATCAAAATTAATTCAAGAAGCAACAATCTTCTCCTTTTTGATGATGACAAAATATTTGAGCAAAAATAAAATATAACATATAACATATATAAAGTATTGATTAAGAATTTTAAATTTATGAAGATGCATCACTTAAACATTACAGTCAATTATTTGAATAGTAAGCATCATGAGTAGTTTGAAGATTAGTTTTAAGATAGCTTATAAGATTATTTTCTTTTGACAAATTTGCTTTGATAATTTTGCTTATTACTAGATTTTAGATAATTTTGCTTATTGCTCGATTTTATTTCTCTACTCTTCCTTTTTGACAATATCAATTAAGATCATTTCTCTCACTTTTTAAGAAAAAAAAATGAAAGAGACTCCCCCTCACTATAGCAATCATAAAGGGCATTTCAATTTGCACATATAGAAGATATTGCCATTCATAATAAGCATTCTTCATATCACAGAATTAAGACATTTCAATTGAGACCATTAAAAAAAAAAATAATCCAAAGACATTCATAGAAGATAAAAGCATATATATATACATATATCCAAAATATAACATGTGTGTCACAATACATACGAGTCAAGTCAAAGTACATAGGCTATACAAAAATTATGGATAACAAAAAAATAACTATCCATGAGTCAATCAGCCGACAATTACAAAGGCCATAAGCTAGAACTTAGACATAAAAGGCTAACTATACTATATCTAATAAATGTCATGGCTAGAGGCATCAGAAGAGTCAAAGATATGATGAGCAGACTCAGGATCAAAGCCACGAGCATATCCTCGACCTTATCTGTCTCAACCATGGGTAGAAGTACCAGCACGAGCAGAAGGACGAGAAGATCCTAGAGCCTGGGAAGCTATGGACTGTGCTAGGAGAGAAAGTCTAATGGTGTCCAATTGTTCCACAGCTCTCATCATGGACTGCATCAAAGCACCGATCTGAGTAGAGATAGTCTCACTGGAGCCCTTGATCTCTCTCCTCAAAAAATCAAATCCACTCTGCAAAACTCTTCGAAGTCTAGCCGTCTCTGCTGATAGGTGGGAGATCTCCATGATGTCCTCATGCGGCTGAGGATCGGCTAAGGCTAATACCTACCTCTGCAAATCTAGAACTCTGCCCATCAGTATTAGAACACATCCCTCAAGCTTCTCAAGTCGTATGGACTGAGCTGTAAACATCTAAAAGATAGTAGAGATATGAGGGATCAAGGTCTGATCTAAAATAGCCTGTGATATCATTCTCTGAGCAAAGCCTGAGGTGGCAAACTGCTGAGATAAAATAGAAGCAACACGCTGGGACATCAACTCAATCTGATCATCTGCAAGTCTGACCTCTGAAGGATCTACTCTGCTCCCAGACTGTGGTACAGAAACATGCCTCCTCACAGACTCTGAAGGATCAACCTCGTGATCAGAAATGAACTGAATATCAGGAGATGCCCTATGATCATGAGGAGGTGAAGACGGTCCTTCCTCCTCTGCTCTATCCTCAGCTCTCTCCTCAACACCCTTCGACCAACCGCCATCAGTCTTTGAGAAATTCATGCGGTGCAGTGAGTGGCGGTTGATGGTATCAGAGTGTGATAACTTGATGACTGCCTCCCCCTCAAAACAGACTCCAAACCTCCTAAAGATCAGGGTGAGTGCTATACCATAAGACAGGTGAGCCTTAGACCTATTTAGAGTTTCTCTCATGGCCTCAAACATCAAAGTAGGAAGGTTCATGGGGGTCTCGGTGATCATATGGTACATGATGCATATGTCCCTACCAGATAAGAGATCATGTCTGCCACTCCTAGGGACAAACAGTTTGGTTACCATGTGATGTAAAAGCCTCATCTCAACCAAAAGAATTTTTGCTTCGAATTTATTCAAGTTTTCAGTAAATGCCCTCCCTAAGATAGCACTTAATCCTTCTTCTTTGATTGGGAGCTCCATATGAGTATAGCCTTCACAAGGCAAGTATAAGATTTGTCCCAAGTGCAATGGATCAGGAACTATGTTAACTCCTTTCACCAAAGATTTTACTATTCCATTGCAGTAACTCAAATTTAAATAGAATTCTCTAACCAAATCAACATAAGTATTTTCTTTTAATAAATAGTAAAACTTTCATCTTTCATTTTTAATCTTTGATCCAATAGAGAACCCTTCTTTTTCAAAAAACTAAAAGTCTATATTCTTCCCAGGTTCCACTTTTCGATTGAAGAGAGGTACCTTGCTTGGACTGATTGGGACTGTGTAGAAGCTGGAATAGGACCTAGAGCAGGGGTTGGAGCAGAAGAGAGCTCAGCTATCATTCTTTTTCTGCGCACATCTTCCTCTAACCCTCGAACAGATTTTCTTCTCTGCGATAGCTTTGATTTGGGAGCCATTTTGGACAGGAGAGACTTGCAAACAGCCTGGGAGATTTAATGAGGGGTAGAGTGGAAGGAATTTTAAGGAAAAACAAATATTTTGGGGAGATAGATGGTCGGTTTGGAAAAGAGGGTTTGAAGCTAGGGTAAGCTCGAATCGCCCAAATGAAGAAGAAAGAAAAGAGAGATTTAAATCCTAAAGGGGGTGATTTAAAGGGAAAAATCTGGTGGGAAGAGAGATTTTAAGATGAGAGTGGAGAGGGAGGTGATCTTGTTCGGTGGAATGGGGAAGACGAACGACAAAAGGGTCGGCTCTTTGCAATTGAAGAAATCCCAATAAAACAGAGCTCGATGGGTTTTAATAAAAAATTATAAGTTTACCCTAGGATCGACCCTAGGGGTCGACTCATGGCAAGAAAAAATTAAAAAAAAAATGATGAAAAAATTTCAAAAAAGCTTGAAACCTGAAGGAAGGGTGTCTATTTGAGAGATTGATCATTTGAAGGATAGTTTTGAGCTTTTAAAAAAAGAGAGAGGTGAATTTAGCTCAAAAATAAATTGGTTCAATGAATTTTTGATAAATTAAACTTGAAATTAGAAAGATACTCAAGCTGAAGGATCAAAGATTTCTAATTCTCTCTTAATTTCACAAAATCTATCTTCACTTGAGGTTTTGGTAAAGATGTCAGTCAATTATTTTTCAGTACATACATAATTAAGAATTATATCTTTATTTTGGACATATTCTCTTATAAAATGATGTCTAATTTCAATATATTTTGATCTAGAATACTGAATTAGATTTTTAGTTAGATTAATAGCACTAGTGTTATCACATCTTATGGAAGTTTCATTGAGTTTGATGCCAAAGTCCTCAAGTTGTTGCTTAATCCATAGGATTTGAGTATAGCAACTTCCGACTACAATGTATTCGGCCTCGATCATAGACAGTGCTACCGAATTTTACTTCCTGCTAAACCAAGAAATTAAGTTAACTCCAAAAAATTGGTAAGTTCCACTAGTACTTTTTCTATCTAATTTATATCCAGCAAAATCAGCATCTGAATATCCTATTAAGTCAATTGATAAGTTCTTAGAATACCATAATCCTAGAGTTTGTATACCTTTTAAATATTTAAGAATTCTTTTAACTGTATTTAAGTGTGATTCTTTTGGATTTGATTGAAAATGAGCACATAAACAAACACTTAATATAATATCTGGTCTACTAGCAATTAAATACAATAAAGAACCAATCATGTCTCTATAAAATTTTGAGTCTACATTTTTACCTCCTTCATTCTTGTCAAGCTTACATGATGGGCTCATGAGTGTACCAATTGCTTTGGAGCTCTCCATTCCAAATTTTTTGAGTAGTTCTCTTGTGTATTTGCTTTAGATGATGGAGATCCCTTCTTTTGTTTGTTTGATTTGGATTTCGAAGAAGAATGTAAGTTCTCCCATCATGCTCATCTTGAACTCCTCCTGCATGAGCTTAACAAAATCTTGACAAAGAGTTTCATTAGTAGACCCAAATATAATGTCGTCAACGTATATTTATACAAGTAAGATATCATCATGATTTCTTTTAATGAAAAGAGTTGTATCTACATTTTCTCTTGAAAAATCATTATTAAGCAAGAATTTACTTAATCTTTCATACCAAGCCCTAGGTGCTTGTTTTAAACCATACAAAGCTTTGTTTATTTTAAAAATATGATTAGAAAAAGTATAATTTTCAAAACCAGAAGGTTGTTCTACATATACTTCTTCAGCAATATAATCATTTAGAAAAGTACTTTTGACATCCATTTAGAATAACTTAAAGTTCATAAAGCATGCATATGCAAGTAAAAGCCTAATTGCTTCTAATCTAGCAATAGGTGGAAAGGTCTCATCAAAATCGATTTTCTCTTTTTGATTATAACCCTTTGCAACTAATTTTGCTTTATTCCTAATCATATTTTCATGTTCATCCAATTTATTCCTATATATCCATTTTGTGCCAATTACAGAATAATTTTTAGATCTCGATACTAAAGTCCATATATTATTTTTTTTGAATTGATTAAGTTTCTCTTGCATTGTATTTATCTAATTATAATCTTTTTCAGCTTCATCTATGATTTTAGGTTCAAACTGAGAAACAAATGCAAAATAATTGTATGCATCTCTAAGTGAAGAACGAGTTCTTACTCCATGTGTAGGATCACCAATGATTAGTTCTTTGGGATGATTGTGATCATACCTCCATTCTTTGGGTAGATCATTTATACCTTGAGGTTATTCTAGTTGTTCTTCATCTTCATCATCTTATTTGTTTTCATATTCTTCTTCATTTTAAATTGTTGAGTCTTTTAGGGTGAGCTCCTTCATCCCTTCTATAAGAGGATCTACATCATCAATACCTTAATACTTTCTTGAAGGAAGATCATTAGTCTCATCAAAAATAATATGTATTGACTCCTCTACTACTAAAGTTTTTTTATTGAAAACTCTAAAAGCTTTGCTAGAAGAGGAGTAACCAAAAAAATTAGCTTCATCAGATTTTACATCAAATTTTTCTAATCTCTCTTTACCATTGTTCAAAACAAAATATCGACAATCAAAAATATGAAAAAATGCAATGTTTGGTTTTCTTCCTTTCCAAAGCTCATAGGATATTTTTTTTAGAATTGGTCTAATTAAAGTATGGTTTAAAATATAGCATACCGTGTTAATTGCTTCCGCTCAAAAGTATCTTGGGAGGTTGCTTTCACATAGCATGGTACGGGCCATTTCTTTAAGGGTTCTATTTTTTCTTTCTACTATCCCATTTTGTTGGGATGTCCTAAATACTAAAAAGTTATGGTCAATGCCTTTTTCATCACCAAACTTTTCAAAATCTTAATTTTTAAATTCGATTCCATGATCACGTCGAATATTTTGAATTGAAAAACTTTTTTCATTAGTAACTCTTCGATAAAATTTTGAGAATACATGAAAAGTTTCATCCTTATGTGCCAAAAAAAAAACCCATGTAAAATGAGAGAAATCATCAATAATTACAAAGTTATAACATTTTCCACCTAAACTAATAGTTCTAGTGGGTCCAAATAAATCCATGTGCAATAATTCTAATAGCCTAGAAGTTAAAATAATATTTTTAGATTTGAATGAGATTTTTATTTATTTATCCAGTTGGCATGCATCATAAATTCTATCTTTTTCAAAATTTAATTTAGGAAAATCAGTAATCAATTCCTTTTTAATAAGTTTTGAAAGTGAATGCATGCTAATATGTGCAAGCTTATGGTGCCAAAGCCAACTAGTCTCATTAATTTTGGTATTCAAGGCTACTAGACATTGCATGTTTATCTTGGAAAGATCATTCAAATCTACCATATAAATATTTCCATGTCTGTGCCCAACAAATTTAATGCCTTCATCATTGGGACTAGTTACTATGCATAATGAAGATTCAAAAATAACTTTGTACCCTTTATCACAAAATTGACTAATGCTTAATAGATTATATTTCAAACCATCTACTAATAAAATATTTTCAATATACTTGGAAGGAGTGATACCAATGTTACCTATATCGATGATCTTTTCTTTGCCATTGTCTCCAAAGGTGACCATCCCTCCATCTTTTGCATCAAGTGTGATGAATTGGGATTCATCACCGATCATGTGTCTTGAGCACCCGCTATCAAGATATCATTTTTGATTTATTCTTTGGGATGCAAGACATACCTACATACAAAAATCAAGTTTTGACTTTAGGTACTCAAGTTTTCTTGGATCCTTTTTGGTTAGTCACAATGGTTCCTTTTGGAAACCATATTTTTTTCATATTAGAATTTTCAGATTTGCTAAAGAAATATGTATAGGATTTGTGTCCTTCTTTACCACATTTAAAGTAAATAATATTTGAAAACTTGTTGCTTGATGAGTTCACATAGATATTTTTTTTAAATTTTTGTTTCTTTAAAGGGTTGTAACCAAGACCGGCTTTATCATAAACGGTCTTTTGATTATCAAGTATCATTTGAAGTTTATTTGAACTTAGAGTGAACTTTTCTACTATAAATTTTAACTTAGCAATTTTAATTTTTAAGTTTTGATTTTCTTGTGTCAAGATGGATTTTTCATTTGAAATAATCTCATTTTTTTTTAGTAAAGATTGATTCTTTGATTTTAATTCTTTATTCTTTACCCCTAACTTCTTTAGATCATCAACTAGATCATAAAGTACTTCTTGAAGTTCTTCAAAAGTAAAGTCATTAAGAGTTTCAGTATTTACCTTATTTTCATGTGTCATAAGACACAAGTTGGCTTGTTCATGAGACTCTTCTTCTTCGGAGCTTGACTCATCACTATCACTCCATGTAGCCACCATAGCCTTTTTTTTATACTTCTTAGGGCCCTTCTTAAGTTGTAGACATTTGGATCTAAAGTGCCCCGGCTTCTTACATTCATAACAAATAAGGGATTGCTTTTTATCCTTCTCCTTGCTATGCTCTCCTTTTGTGGATGGCCTCTTCCTTATCCTTTGTTTTCTTTTCTTTAAAAATCTTTTAAACTTTCTAGTGATGAGGGCCATTTCTTCATCTTGCTCTTCATTTTCTATTTCTTCGGATTCTTCATTGAGTTGAGTAGTGGACTTGAGGGCGATTGTTCTCTTCTTCTTGACATCTTCTTCTTGATATTGTTTCATGCTTAGCTCATGTGTCATTAGCGATCCTAAAAGCTCCTCCAAGGGTAAAACATTCAGATCTTTGGCTTCTTGGATTGCGGTTACTTTGGCCTCCCAAGTCCTTGGTAAAGACCTAAGAATTTTTCTCACAAGATCGCTATTAAAATAAGATTTACCAAGACTTTTTAGAACATTAATAATATTCATAAAATGAGTAAATATTTCAGTTATTGATTCATCATATTCCATTTTAAAGAGTTCATATTTGTGCACAAGCATGTTAATTTTTGATTCCTTAACTTGATTAGTGCCTTCATGCGTTACTTCTAATCTATCCCATATTTTTTTAGCCGACATGCATGTTAAGATATGATTAAATTTACTAGCATCTAAAATACAATATAAAATATTCATGGCTTTGACATTGAGTTGAGCCATTTTTCTGTCAATCTCATCCCATTCTCTTTCGAGTTTGGTTGATTCTACACCATCAATTATCTTAGTGGGTGTGTGTGGTCCACTAACTATAATACTCTATATATCATAGTTGTTGGGTATAAAATACCCCCCAGCCGAAGTTCGTGATGGGAGTGACCCTTCGGGGATCCAACTGACTTTCGACCTCCGGCAACATCTCTTCAAACCTCCCAGACGGCCGAGCCTCCGCCACACTCCTAAGTTTTATCGACGAGCAGGACCCTGCCAGCGCCGACCGGATTCTTCGCGATGTTCGGACTCCTACGAGAGCCAGATCTCGTCTCCGACTCCAGCTGCAGGCAGGCTTCGTCCGGACTCCTATGGGAGCCGAGCTCCAGCCGCGACTTCACTTACAGGTAAACTCCGTCCGGACTCCTACGGGAGCCGGACTTCGTCCCTGACCTTGATTGCAGGTGGACTTCGACCGGACTCCTACGGGAGCCAGATCTCATCTCCGACTCCAGCTGTAGGCAGGCTTCGTCCGGACTCCTACGGGAGCCAAACTTCATCCCCAACCTCAACTGCTGGAAGGCTTCACCCGGACTCCTACGGGAGCCGAGCTCTGCCCGCGACTTCACTTACAAGTAAACTCCGTCTGGACTCCTACGGGAGCCGGACTTCATCCCTGACCTTGATTGCCGGTGGACTTCGACCGGACTCCTACGGGAGCCAGATCTCGTCTCCGACTCCAGCTGCAGGCAAGCTTCGTCCGGACTCCTACGGGAGCCGAACTTCGTCCCCAACCTTAACTGCTGGAAGGCTTCACCCGAACTCCTACGGGAGCCGAGCTCTGCCCGCGACTTCACTTACAGGTAAACTCCATCCGGACTCCTACGGGAGCCAGGCTTCGTCCCTAACCTTGATTGCAGGTGGACTTCGATCGGATTCATACGGGAGCCAGATCTCGTCTCCGACTCCAGCTGCAGGCAGGCTTCATCCGGACTCCTACGGGAGCCGAACTTCGTCCCCAACCTCAACTGCTGGAAGGCTTCACCCGTACTCCTATGGGAGCCAGATCTCTTCTCCGACTCCAGCTACAGGCAGACTTCGTCCGGACTCCTACGGGAGCCGGACTTCGTCCCCAACCTCAACTGCTGGAAGGCTTCGCCCGGACTCCCATGGGAGCCGGGCTCCATCCTCGACCTCGACTGCGGGAAGGCTTCGCCCAGACTCCTATAGGAGTCGGGCTCCGCCCATGACTTCACTTACAGGTAAACTTCGTCCGGACTCTTAAGGGAGCCGGACTTCGCCCCTGACTTTAATTGCAGGTGGACTTCGACCGGATTCCTATGGGAGCCAGACTTTGTCCCCGACTTTGACTGCTGGTAAGCTTTATCCAGACTCCTACGGGAGCCGGACTCCGAGCTCCACTCAGACGGGTGGCTAGCCACCTCTCCCCACCAGACACTCCAGCCGAACTTCAGCCGACAGGCTTGGGCCCACTGGTGGGCCGCAGCAATAGCCACGACCCTGCTCCACCTCCTGCAATAGATTTCGCACGGCTCCATCACTCTCTGGCAGGCCGCACTAACGGCCACCACACTGCTCCACCCCCTGCGACGGATTTCGCACGGCTCCATCACTCCCTGGCGGATCGCCATAATGACTACGATGCTGCTCCACTCCTTGCGACGGATACCGCGCGATTCCTCCCACCTCCTGGCAAGTCGCGACAACGGACGCCGTTCCACTACCCGCAACAGACCCCACGTGGCACGTCCCGACAGTGGCCACGATCCCACTCCACTGCTCTTCGCAACAAACTCTGCCTGAATCTGGGCAGCCCACTGCTAGACGGTTACGGATATCGCTATCAGTCTGCTGCCCCCTTTCGCCTATAAAAGGGGGCCTCAGATACGTTATTCTCGAGCTCTCATTTTTACCTAGAAACTCTGCTAAAATTTCTGTTCGAGCACTCCATTCTGGTTGAGGCAGAGAACTGACTTGAGCGTCGGAGGGTCTTGCCGGAGCAACCCCACCTCCGATTTAGACTTCTTTTGCAGGTCCCGGCGGCGACCGCGACTCCAACTTCTCTGGCGCAAGCAAATTTTTGCACCAACAGGATTGGCGCTAGAGGAAGGGCCCTGAACCTTCGCAGTACCCTTGTTCTTAAAGGAGTGCTCAACGGGATTGCCCCCGGGCATCTTTTCCGGTGCCCTCTCCTCCCTCCTCCACTTGGTCTTTGCCCGATGCCTCCCCGCAAGGCATCCACACGACGATCCACGGCCTCTGCGGCCAGATCTCAAGCTCTGACCTCACCTCCAATTTCCCAGCCACCTCCTCCTCCTCCGACAATGGCGGTCGGTGTGGAGCAATTTGATCTGCTGGCACAGCAGGTCAAGGGCCTCACTGAAGCTGTGTAGGCCATGCAGCAGCAGCAGCAGTAGCCGCAGACATCGGTGCACCTGGAAAGGGTGTCACCGAAACACCAGAATTTGGTGGTGGGGCGGGCCACTTGGGCCAGCCACCCCATTTTTCCTGGGAAGACGAACCCGAGGGTGGAGAGCCCTCAATCGGATCACGACTCCACCCCTGGAAGATCCCTGCCCCCATTCTGTCAGAGGACCCTCAAGACCCGAAGTCGAGAGGATTTTCTAGACCGGAGACTCCAAGAGATGAACCGACGGATCGAAGAACTCCGCCACGCTCCCCCCGCTTATGGTGAGGATATTTGCACTGACCCTCCCTTTTCTCAAATGATCATGCAGGAACCAATCCTGCCAAACTTCAAACTCCCCCAGTTCGAAAGCTACAACGGGACTTCAGACCCGGTTGATCATCTGGAGGCCTTCCGGACGATGATGCTGCTTCATGGCGCACCCGACGCCATTCTACGCCGAGCCTTCCCATCCACCTTGAAGGGAGCAGCGAGAAACTGGTACTCGATGCTGAAGTCGGGTACCATCTTTTCCTTCGATCAGATGAGCCATCAATTTGTGGCCCATTTTGTCAGCAGCCGGTGCCCCCGGAAGGGTTCGGAGTCCCTCATCAATATCAAGCAGAGGGAGGGGGAGTCCATTCGAGCCTACATCAACCGTTTCAATATCGCTGCACTGGAGGTCCGAAACTTGGACCAATCGATAGCAATGGCCGCTCTGAAGGGCGGCCTTCAGAAGAATGACCTTTTGTTCTCCGTGGAGAAGAAGTACCTCAGGGATTTTGCTGATCTATTGGCTCGGGCCGAAGGGTACGCTCGAGCGAAAGAAGCCTTCAAAATGAAGGATGAGGAGACTGCGAGAGAACGACAGGCAGGAGACTCGAGTAAGCCCGTAATCGAAAAAGGGTCGAGAGAAGCTCGGCCACATTCTCGAACTCCTCCCGGGCACAAGCATGTCCATACTCCTCCCCAGGTACGTAGGCAGAGAAGTCCGGACCGCAGAGTCCGGTGGGGTTCTCCATCGGGAAGATTCCACAACTATGCCCCCCTCAATGCCTCGAAAACCCAAGTGCTGATGGAGGTCAGGGAGCAGCTCCCTAGGCCAGAGAGGATGCGCACACACCCCGGGAAGCGCAACCCCAACAAGTTCTGTCTCTACCATCGCGACCACGACCACGACACGGAGGAATGCATCCAGCTCCGAGACGAGATCGAGGAGCTCATCCGACGAGGTCGACTCGGTAGGTTCATTCGACATCGGTCTGAGGGTAGAGAAGATCGGTCGAGGGCCCTGCCGCAACCTGAACCGCCAATGAGGGAGGAGCAGCCCGGAGATCGGCCTCTAATCGGGACCATCGACTCCATCATCGGAGGGCCTCAAGGAGGAGCAGACCTTTCACGACCACAAAACTCGAGAAACCTATAAATGTACTGCTCACGACTTTGCCCTGAATCTAAATTCCTTTCGACTTTGCATGTTTTTTCCTTTTGGCATGGATTTGTTACGATTGGGGATGACCCCTTTAAACAATTAAAATAAGGTCATGTTAGGAACAGGAGGGGGACCTCATCCTAACATGAGCCAAATGAAAGTCCGATTATTTTAAGATCGGATCAGGGGAAAGACCCATATAACGGCCCTTGGACGCCCCCTGAGTCATGTTAGGGACAGGAGGAGAACCTCGCCCTAGCATGAGCAAAGTCAAAGGCCCGGTTCTTTTAGACCGGATGGGGGGAGAGGCCCTACAATGCCCTTACGCACCCCCACAGCCATGTTAGGGACAGGAGGAGAACCTCACCCTAACGTGAGCAAAGTCAAAGGCCCGGTTCTTTTAGACCAGATGGGGGGAGAGGCCCTACAACGCCCTTATGCACCCCCACGGCCACTCAGGGACAGGAGGAGGACCTCGCCCTAACGTGAGCAAAGTTGAAGGCCCGGTTCCTCTTAGACCGGATGGGGGGCGAGGCCAAACAGCACCCACATGTGCCCCACAGCCTTGTTAGGGACAGGAGGAGAACCTCGCCCTAACATGAGCAAAGTCGAAGGCCCGATTCTTTTAGACCGGATGGGGGGAGAGGCCCTTGCGATGATCTTTATGTTTACCCACAGCCTCGTTGGGAACAGGATGAGAACCTCATCCTAACCTGAGCTGAGATCGACTACGTCAAGAACATAAGGAGAACCTCATCCCGACGATGACAAAAACTCGACCGCCCAACCAAATTGGATAAAGGAAAAAGTTTTCTCAATGGCACCTCTACACTTCTGCGCGACCCCCCAAAAAGCAAGGGGGGACCCTCACTCGAAAAGAGGAGGAAAATTAAAAAGAAAAGCGATGAATTACGTCGGCAACAGATAAAAAACAAACCACACCAAAGACCTAAGGAACCTCATCTCAACAAAGACGGAAAGTTCCTACCAAACATCCTCGGCCTCTAAGAAGGCTCTCGACACAGGTCAAGAAAACAGCAACACCTTCAAGGTAATGCAAAGTTTGGACCACCAAGCTCGAGCCTATGGCCATAGACGACGAGAAAAGCAAATCAGCGTGGCGACGACTGGGCACCTCCAAACGACGTCAACGTCGGACAAGTCAAAAGACAAAAGAAGTTCGGCGTGCGATAATTTAATACAATACGTGGACGAGGTAACACAAAATTTTCTTTTCATTCCATTTGCGAAATATACACCACGAAGCCCAGAAGGCCAAAGGAAGAAAAGCAAAATGACAAAAGCAAGACAAAACAACAAAAGAGAAAATGTATGCATGGAAAGACGGAAGGCCAAAAAGAGCCCTAGGGAAGCTCTGCTCCTTCCGACCTCGAATTATCTGCTTCACCCCTTATCCAGGACTGCCTCAGATTTTCAACTTCTTCTTCTAGCTCTCTCTTTTTCAGCAGCGCATCCTGGAGCGCCCGACGGAGTCGCTGGCTTTCGTTCTCCGCCTCTCGACGCCTCTTTCTTAGGACCTCGGATTCCGCCTTCGCATCCTTGACGGCCTGCTGCTCGCATGCCAGCTGGATCTTCAATTACTGCAGCTCAGCCATCCTCTCCCCAAGGGCGACAGAAAGCCCTTCGACAGTTCTTCTTAGGGACTGGAGTTCATTGGAATCCCGAGAAGAAGCGAGCTGAGCCCTGTCAGCCAGCTGCCCTTGAAGATGGGTGACTTCATCGGTCGCCACCCTGAGTCTCCCTTTATATTCATCCACCTGCCTGCACCAGCCGGCTCGATGCACATCATAGCTCACCTCGGCATCCTGAAGCTGCTGCTGAAGGTCGGAGAACTTCTTCGACCACTCTCGATCGCCGTTGGCCCGAGCCAAGAGTCGGGACGAACTTTCCTCCAGCTAGCCAATCCTCTCCTACGCAGCTGGCAGTTCCACCCTGAGAGAACTGATCTTGGCAGCTTGAGCCCAAATTTGATCGCTGGCGCTCTTCTTGTGTTCCTCAAGCTCCTTCGCGAAGTCCGTCTTCCTCCGACTGTACTCCATGATCCCCTTCACATGGAGATTCTGAAAGTGGGTGGCCTCCGAGGTGGCTTCAGAGTAACCCTCCCTCAACCTGCGAAGCTCGCCTTCCATCTTCTTCGACCTTTTTGTCAAATGAAGAACTTCCTTCTTCAGCTGTTGGATCGTGGACTTCAGCGGAATCCCCTGGGGCAGGGGAAGTGCTTCGGCAGGACACTGCCATCGAGAGACAAAAGCGTCAAGGCGCGTCTCATTGCAGAAAGAAAAACAAAAAAGGGGGAAGGAAGAAAAGAGAAGCCATCCACGACGAGAAATTCGACTTTATTGAGTGAATGTTTCTTAAAGACAAAAAGAAAAGGAAAAATTACAGTAAAAAAAAAAATACAAGGTCGGAGGTCTCAGACCTCTGCGGTAGGAGTTGGGGAGCTCGGTGTCCCTAGAAGGGGGGCTGCGGCAGTAGTAGCGGCAGGAGAGGGACCGGCCTCATCTTCAGACTCCTCGCCCAAGAAGCTGAGGTCAAGCTCGAGAAATTTCCTGGCCACCTTCTCCTGGCAGAGCTCGAACCCCTTGATGAATGCTTCTTGGCCGAATCGGACGTTCAGGTCTCTCATCTCCGTGGAGGCCTTGAACTCCTCTACCGCAAGAACCCTAGCCTCCGAGACCAGGATTGGAATCTGCTCCGCCAAATTGGCGACCTCGGCCTCCACCTTTCTCACCACCTCCTCTGAGGTCTGCTTCTCTTCCTCCCGAGCATGTTTTTCTTTCTCCAGAGCCTCTTGGAGGGTAACTACTTCGGTGGCCTTTTCTTTGAGACGAGCGACTTCGGCCCGGTGATGCTCCTCCGCCTGGATGACATCCCTCCTCGCCCGGTTTGTCACCTCGATGTTGGCAAGGAGCTGGTGCCCAATCTACAAGGGTGGCTAGGGGGTCAGAACAAGGGTTGAAAAGCCAATTAAATGAAGATTTGTTTACCTCGAGAAAGGACCCCAGGGAGTCCCAAATCCACTGCTCAGGATCGGCGCGGTCGATCCTCTCGATGACTTCGGGCAGAATGCAGCCGTCGATCAGCTGCTTGATCAAGTCCTTGTCATTAAAGGGATTCTCCGGCTCTTCTTCGAAACCAAGGGACTCTTAAACGGTGGCTCGATGGCTACTCCCCCTGCGGGCCACCGACTTCCTCCTCATCCCCCTCTCGACTCCGGGCGCCTCCGTGGAACGGACCCCCGAAACGGGAGCCCCAGTCGGCGGACTCCTTGAAGAGGCCCGGGGGGCCGTTGGTTCAGCGTCCGAAGGAACGTCGATCGTGGGAGCCACCTGGATAGGTGCGGCCGAGCTCGTCTCCTCCACCCTAGCCTTCTTTGCTGATCCAGAGGCCGCGGCACCTTTTCTTTTGTGGGCTTTGAGGCCCCTGGCGAGCATCCATGCTGCTTCGACATCCATTCCTAAAAAAAAAAAAAAAAAATCAGAAATCAATAATGGGGTGAAAAAGGAAGAAGTGACACGCAAAAAAAAAAAAAAAGAGAAGAAAAGAAGAGAGAAGAGAAAGAAAGAAAAAGAAAAAGGACGGAAGAAAAGAAGAGAAAAGAAAAGATGGAGTACTCGTAGGATCCTGGGGGCTCAGGCCGATGTTGAACAAAAATTGCTCTCTCAGAAGGTTGGGAAGGGAAGGAGCGGAATAGTCAAGAAGCTTCCGGGCGGCCTGGAGGTCGTCCTCCCCCAGGCTGGGAGCCCGACAGACAGAGTCCCTTAGAGAGCCCCAAGGGGGCAGGCCCAGCCTCAAGGTCGAGCAGTGGACGAAGAGGTATTTCTCCTTCCAGTTGTGGATTGAAGAGGGGGCACCTTTCAGCAACCCCTTCTTGCCAAACTGAGGGGAGAAATATCACCAGTCCTTCGCCGAAGGGTGACGCTTGAAGGTATAGAAATACCTAAACAGAGAGAGGGACGGCTGGACCTCGACTACATGGTAAAGGAAAAGAAACCCTATCAAAAACCTAAAAGAATTCGGAGCAACTGAAGCCAAAGAGATATCTAAGAAGCGGAAGAGGGAGACAACAAAGGGCGGAAGTGGAAGTCAGAGTTCGGCATGGAACGCCTCCTGATACAGGCAAAAATGATCGGATGGGGGAGTGCTAGCCCGGTCGGAGGGGCCAGGAAGCTCCAGGTCGTACTCCGGAGGAACTCCATACTGAACCCTTATCAGTAGGAGTTCATCCGGAGTCAGGAAGCAGGGAATGGCGCTCGGCGCAAAAACCGGGCGAAGCCCAGTCCCAAATGTGGGTTCGTCTACAGAATATGGGTCCTGGGGGGCTGAGACGGAAGAACTCCCTGAACCGCTAGAGGCGGAGGTGCCGGAAGACATTTCGAATGACTTCAAATGAAGACCCTAAAGATCCCAGAAAAATCAGATGGGACAAAGGATGAGAGGTTGCGGGAGACCAAATCGGAGGAATACGATAGAAGAAAATGGAGGAGAAAAGGCCCCTAAGAGGCAAGAAGAAAAATGAAGGTCCTGGGACTAACCTAGATCGCTCTAGAGGATGCGAAAGGGCGAGGACAGGGATGATTCGAAAGATGCCTAGGGCCAAAGAAGACGCCAAGGAGGGTCAGGGCTCTCGAAGAAAAGGTGGATATCGATAGAACTTTCAGGCGGAAAGACGGATTTAAATAGACCCTGGGATCCGGTGCCATAATGATCGCAAATCCCCCGGGCCGACCCACGCTCGACGCGTGTCCCACTCACCTCGGCAGGTGGCTAAAAGTGGCTGATAGCTGACGGAGCCATTACTGCATCGTACCTGGGCCAACGTACCAGTGGGAACTTCGAAGGGACCCTTCAAATCGCCCCGATTCGAAAAGACTCCAGCACGCGCGCATTTAATGCCAAAATATCTGGGGGCGATCGTACATGGGATTCAAGGGGATAACTTCGGCTGCGAAAATTTCTCTGTACTTCCTTCATTCGAAATTCGAACTCGAAAGTAGGGGGACTGGTGTTGGGTATAAAATATCCCCCCAGCCGAAGTTCGTGATGGGAGTGACCCTCCGGGGATCCAACTGACTTTCGACCTCCGACAACGTCTCTTCAAACCTCCCAGACGGCCGAGCCTCCGCAACACTCCCAAGTTTTATCGACGAGCAGGACCCCGCCAGTGCCGACCGGATTCTTCGCGACATCCGGACTCCTACGGGAGCCAGATCTCGTCTCCGACTCCAGCTGCAGGCAGGCTTCGTCCGGACTACTACGGGAGCCGAGCTCCACGCACGACTTCACTTACAGGTAAACTCCGTCCGGACTCCTACGGGAGCCGGACTTCGTCCCTGACCTTGATTGCAGGTGGACTTCGACCGGACTCCTACAGGAGCCAGATCTCATCTCCGACTCCAGCTGCAGGCAGGCTTCGTTCGGACTCCTACGGGAGCCGAACTTCGTCCCCAACTTCAACTGCTGGAAGGCTTCACCCGGACTCCTACGGGAGCCGAGCTCTGCCCGCGACTTCACTTACAAGTAAACTCCGTCCGGACTCCTACAGGAGCCGGACTTCATCCCTGACCTTGATTGCAGGTGGACTTCGACCGGACTCCTACGGGAGCCAGATCTTGTCTCCGACTCCAGCTGCAAGCAGGCTTCGTCCGGACTCCTACAGGAGCCAAACTTCGTCCCCAACCTCAACTGCTGGAAGGCTTCACCCGGACTCCTACGGGAGCCGAGCTCCACCCACGACTTCACTTACAGGTAAACTCCGTCCGGACTTCTACGGGAGCCGGACTTCGTCCCTGACCTTGATTGCAGGTGGACTTCGACCGGATTCCTACAGGAGCCAGATCTCGTCTCTGACTCCAGCTGCAGGCAGGCTTCGTCCGGACTCCTACGGGAGCCGAACTTCATCCCCAACCTCAACTGCTGGAAGGCTTCACCCGGACTCCTACGGGAGCCAGATCTCGTCTCCGACTCCAGCTGCAGGCAGACTTCGTCCGGACTCCTATGAGAGCCAGACTTCGTCCCCAACCTCAACTGCTGGAAGGCTTCACCCAGACTCCCATGGGAGCCGGGCTCCGTCGTCGACCTCGACTGCGGGAAGGCTTCGCCCGGACTCCTATGGGAGCCGGGCTCCACCCACGACTTCACTTACAGGTAAACTTCGTCCGGACTCTTAAGGGAGCCAGACTTTGCCCCTGACTTTAATTGCAGGTGGACTTCGATCGAATTCCTACGGGAGCCGGGCTTTGTCCCCGACTTTGACTGCTGGTAAGCTTCGTCCAGACTCCTACGGGAGCTAGACTCCGAGCTCCACTCAAACGGGTGGCTAGCCACCTCTCCTCGCCAGACACTCCAACCGAACTTCGGCCGACAGGCCTGGGCCCACTAGTGGGCCGCAGCAATAGCCACAACCCTGCTCCACCTCCTGCAACAGATTTCGCGCAGCTCCATCACTCTCTGGCAGGCCGCAGTAACGGCCACCACACTGCTCCACCCCCTGCGATGGATTCCGCACGGCTCCATCACTCCCTGGCGGATCACCATAATGACCACGATGCTGCTCCACTCCTTGCGACGGATACCGTGCGATTCCTCCCACCTCCTGGCAAGTCGCGACAACAGACGCCGTTCCACTACCCGCAACAGACCCCACGTGGCACGTCCCGGCGGTGGCCACGATCCCACTCCACTGCTCTTCGCAACAAACTCCGCCTGACTCTGGGCAGCCCACTGCTAGACGGTTACGGATATCGCTATCAGTCTGCTGCCCCCTTTCGCCTATAAAAGGGGACCCCAGATACGTTATTCTCGAGCTCTCATTTTTACCTAAAAACTCTGCTAAAATTTTTGTTCGAGCACTCCATTCTTGTTGAGGCAGAGAACTGACTTGAGCGTCGGAGGGTCTTGCCGGAGCAACCCCACCTCCGGTTTAGACTTCTTTTGCAGATCCCGGCGGCGACTGCGACTCCAGCTTCTCCGGCGCAAGCGGATTTTTGCACCAACAATAGTCAAATGCTTGGATAAAGATTTTCATCCAAGCTTTTCAATAGGTGTAGTTTGACCCATTAAAAAGTGGAGGTCGGTTTGTGTACTGTCCCTCGGCTAGTGAAGCACTAACTTGAGTTGCCATAGATTTTTGGCTCTTTGATGGTTAAATCAAAAAAGAGCTAGAGCACCGAGCTCTGATACCACTTGTTGTCCAACTATGCAACCCAAGAGGGGGTGTGAATTAGATTTTTTGAAATTTTAAAGTTAATTTAGAACCACAAGGATTAAGTAATACTAAGCAAATTATATGTAGTGAGTGATTTAAGTAAGGTGTAGCAATAAGATGCAAGAATGCAAGAAAGTAAATAAATTTAGGAAGAGAGCAAGTAAGCACACCACAAACAATTAAGATTTATAATAGTTCGATGCCAACCTTGCACCTACATCCACTTTCCAAGCTCCTACTTGAGAATTCAAATCCACTAAACTGTATTCAATAAGAATACAACGTCGGTATCTCCGACTCTAGCTATCTCAAGCTAGGACACTTATTTTTCGGGTACAATCCGATTCAAAGTTCGAACCGACCTTTCTAAGTTTTGAAACCCTTCCAAAACTAAAAAACAAGACAAAATAGAGTATATGAGTTAATCACACGAAAATACAAATTTAGCTCCTTTAATGAGCAAATAAAACTTTAAATACACTTTACACAACACAAAGAAAGCTTTTTTAATTTTTCTCAAGGTGGTTGAAAACTTGAATGAGCTCTTGAGGGGTTGGTGAACTTGAATTGAAAGCTTCTTTTGCTTGAAGAGGTCTTTTTGCTTAGGACTGAAATGAATGCTTGAAAAACTTTGCTTTTTCCCTCCTTTAAGTGCTTTTTTATCTTCAATGGATGCTAGAGATAAATCTGAGCTGAAAATAGAGCCATTGGAGATCATTAAAAGAGCATTAAATACTACCAAAAAGAGCTGAAAACTAGCCGTTACGGAAGTTTTCGTCTTAGAGGGTCGACTCATGGGGTCGACCTCTACGCAGGGGTTAACTCATGGGGTCGACCTCTGTGGTACAGAACAGAAACTGACTGTTCTGCAATTTTGGCTTGCACAGCAATAGAGGTCGACTCATTGGATCGTCTCCTTTGGGTGTGCCAGCCAGAAATGATGTGCCGTTCAGCCCCTTTTGACAGGAGTCGACCTAGGGGGTCGATCCAATTCTTTAAACTTGAATTTCTCTCAACATATCCATCCAAAAAGTATGAAATTATCTCCAATAGATCACAAATCTTCTGTTCTTGTTTTTGAGGCTTTCGAATTAGAACCTAATAAAATTATGATTTTGCCTCTGAAATACGATAAATCTTTTTTCAAACCAAAATCATTAGTAATCTCCTCAAATATTTTGTAATCATCAAAATCAATTTAAGGAATAGCAAAAAAAAAGTGCCTAATGACAGAGAATCAAATAGTATTAACTACTGAACATCATACTGGAGGAGCACTTTCATTTATTTACATCCTATTACCTTTAGCTTAGCATTTATGCATATAAATGTGTAAACCGAATAACCAAACCGAATCAGACTGAAATTTTTAGTTCGGTTCCTCTTTTTTTTGGATCGATTTTTGATTTTTATTTTTTTATTATTCGATTTTTGAGTCGGACCGGATCGGATTGGTTAAAATAGGAGGTGGAGCTTTGCTGCCACATCTCACTTCACCTCAGTTAACTCCCAATTCAACCTACACTGAAAGGTTGAAATAGGGAGGCGGTCATATTCTTCTACACTGCTAGATTGATACTCTTGAGGAGGGGGACCAACATTGGGATCACCTCCATGCATGGACCCAATGAAAGATCGTGTCTGACCAGTGCTGTGCCATGAGCTGGAGCTCCACCACCCATGCCCCAAATCAACTTGATCATTGCCGAGAAGGCCTTCTAGCACTTTGTACAGGTAGCAATCTCGCTCCGAACCTTTCGATGATGCATCGTATAAAATCTCCAATGCTGAGAAAAGGCTTTTAGCTAGGGGTAAAAATAGATTAGATCGGATCAGATCATGAGTACCACGATCTGACTTGATTTTTTGATCAGATTTTAATGTTCAATCCAGATCCAATCCAATAAAAGATAGGGTTAGATCAAGTCAGCTTCATGGCCAAAACTTTTGATCCAATAGATCATTTGAATCAGATAGGGCCCATTTATAATTCGGTCCCAATCAGACAAATTTAAGTCCGGATCAAATATAGCCAATTATGTTTTAATTACCATATAATTAGTTACTATGACCACCCAAAAAGTATAATAAACAATATTACTCACAAAACAAATTAATATATAAAAATAATTTTAGATTTATTTTATATTAAAGATATTGCTCAAATAGATTTGGATCTTAATGGTATATCGAGTTCAGATTAGATCGAATCAAATTGAATTTAGTAAATTCAAATTTAATCCAAAAAATAGAATGAATTTAATTTTAAAATATGATCCCGTTTAAAATGAATCGGATCAGATCTAAGAAAATTGAACTAGATTAAGTCATGAGTCAACTTAATCCATTTGCCATCTTACTCTCGGTCCAGAGATTGAGCCTCAGGTCCAGCACCTTCTCATTGTTGCCTCCATCGGTAGGACTTCAGAGGGTAATGAGTGGCTGGCACAAGGAAATCATGATCACGCACTACAGCTCACCGGAGCTCAACCATGTCGATGCTCGAGACCATGGAGGAGGTGGGCTTGGCAGCAATAGATCCAACGACACCCCCATTCCCATTCCATCTCTCACAAATTTACTATTTTTTATTATTTTTAGTCTACAATTAATATTGATGGTATTTGTGTTATTTGACCTGGTCTTTAATTAACAGTTCAAGGAGCCAGATGCATGGCTAGACAACGTTAACACAGAAAAAATTTTTCAAGGAGATAATTAAAAATTTTAAATTTTTTGTATCAAAATATTTCCCATCAAAAATTGAAATTATGCCTCAGCATTTTTTAAAAAGAAAAATACAGTCAAATTTAATAATTTATTCCTGACAATAAATTTTTATTTAATGTAAAATTTTAGATTGACGTATTTTGTTTTACATTAAAATTATACAAGCATCAATCATCAGCAACAAATCATATTAAGATTACACAAGAATCAACCATCAGCAACGAATCATTGTGATTAGAATGGAATACATTCCTAGATAGTCTACCAAATTAAATTGCAGACATGGGGCCGTACATGGATACCCTACCATGTGGGCACCGTTAAACGTGCAGAGCTCGTCACATGGATTTGTCCACAAAACCAATGTCCCTGCCCATATGCTTCAGAAGGGATAAGCAGCCAATTTGAGCTCCAGTGGCGCATCTCTCGGTTGTCTTTCTAAATTCAAGCCATGGCATAATTTAATATAATTAGTAAGGACATAGGTTGCTATAGGTTGTAGTGATCCATTATTCCACGATTCCTGTCACAGGCCTCGAACATTGCATGCTTTCATGCCTTAATAAAATGCCAAAATTCCACATGCTTCACGGTGTTGTTGATAACAATTAGATATATTGAAATGAAGAAAAGCCAATCTAAATACACACACACACACAAATACACATACATACATACATATATATATATATATATATATATACATACATATACATACAAATACATACATACATACATACATATATATATATATATATATATATATATATATATATATATATATATATATATATATATATATATATATATATATATATATAAATATATATATATATATATATAAATATATATATATATGTATGAATGTATGTACAAATACATAAATACATATATATATATAAGTATTTATGTGTTTGTACATATATATATATATATATATATATGTATGTATGTATGTATGTGTGTGCGTGTGCGTGTGTGTACATATACATATATATATACACACATACATACATACATACATACATACATACATACATACATATATATATATATATATATATATATAGATATAGATATATATACATATATATCAATATATAATATATATATATATATATATATATTATATATATTGATATATATGTATATATATCTATATATATATATATATATATATATATATATATATATATATATATATATATATATATATATATATATATATATATATATATATATATATATGTTGTTGTGTGTGTGCGCGCGTCTATATATATATATATATATATATATATATATATATATATATGTTGGTGTGTGTGTCTATATATATATATATATGTTGGTGCAAAAATTCGCCTGTGTCAGAGAAGCTGGAGTCGAGGGAGTCGCGGTCGCCGCCGGGACCTGCAAAAGAAGTCTAAACCGGAGGTGGGGTTGCTCCGGCAAGACCCTCCGACGCTCAAGTCAGTTCTCTGCCTCAACAAGAATGGAGTGCTCGAACGAAAATTTTAGCAGAGTTTTGGGATAAAATTTTGAGCTTAGAGAATAACGTATCTGGAGCCCCCTTTTATAGGCGGAGGGAGTAACAGACTGATAGCGATATCTGTAACCGTCTGGCAGTGGGCTGCCCAGGGTCAGGCGGAGTTTGTTGCGAAGAGTAGTGGAGTGGGATCGTGGCCACCATCGGGAAGTGCCACGTGGAGTCTGTTGCGGGTAGTGGAACGGCGTCCGTTGTCGCGACTTGCCAGGGGGTAGGAGAAATCGCACGGTATCCGTCGCAGGGAGTGGAGCAGAATCGTGGTCATTATGGCGATCTGCCAGGGAGTGATGGAGCCGCGCGGAATCCGTCGCAGGAAGTAGAGCAGTATCGTGGCCGTTACTGCGGCCTGCCAGGGAGTGATGGAGCCGTGCGGAATCTGTTGCAGGAGGTGGAGCAGAGTCGTGGCTGTTGCTGCGGCCTGCCAGTGGGTCCAGGCCTGTCGACCGAAGTTCGACTGGAGTGTCTAGCAGAGAGAGGTGGCTAGTTACCCGTCTGAGAGGAGCTCAGAGTTTGGCTCTCGTAGGAGACCGAACGAAGTCTTCCTTCAGTCGAAGTTGGGGGCAAGGTCCGGCTCCCGTGGGAGTCCGGACGGAGTCTTCCCGCAGCTGGAGTCGGAGACGAGATCTGGCTCCTGTAGGAGCCCGGATGAAGTCTATCTGCAATCAAAGTCAGGGGCGAAGTCCGGCTCCCTTAGGAGTCCAGACGAAGTTTACCAGCAGTCGAGGTCGAGGACGGAGCCCGGCTCCCGTAAGAGTCCGGGCGAAGCCTTCCAACAGTTGAGGTCGGGGACGGAGTCCGGACGGAGTCTTCCTGCGGTCGGAGTCGGAGACGAGATCCGGCTCCCGTAGAAGTCCAGACTGAGTCTTCCTGCAATTGGAGTTGTGGGTGAAGTCCGGCTCCCGTAGGAGTCCGGACGAAGTTTACCCGTAAGTAAAGTCGTGGGCGGAGCCCGGCTCCCGTAGGAGTCCGGGCGAAGTCTGCAGGTGAAGTCATGGGTGGAGTCCGGCTCCCGTAGGAGTCTGGGCGAAGTCTGCAGGTGAAGTCATGGGCGGAGTCCGACTCCCGTAGGAGTCCGGACAAAGTCCGCCTGCAGCCGGAGTCGGGGACGAGGTCCGGCTCCCGTAGGAGTCCGGGCGGAGCCTTCCTGCAACCAGAGTTGGGGACGAGGTCCGGCTCCCGTAGGAGTCCGGATGGAGTCCTCCCGCAGCTGGAGTCGGAGACGAGGTCTGGCTCCCATAGGAGCCCGGGCGAAGTCTGCCTGCAATCAAAGTCAGGGGCGAAGTCCGGCTCCCTTAGGAGTCCGGACGATGTTTACCAGCAGTCGAGGTCGAGGACGGAGCCCGGTTCCCATAGGAGTCCGAGCGAAGCCTTCCAGCAGTTGAGGTCGGGGACGAAGTCCGGACGGAGTCTTCCTGTGATTAAAGTTAGGGGCGAAGTCCAGCTCCCATAGGAGTCCGGATGAAGTTTACCGGCAGTCGAAGTCGGAGATGAAGCCCAGCTCCCGTAGGAGTCTGGGCGGAGTCCACCTGCAATTAAAGTCAGGGGCGAAGTCCGGCTCCCGTAGGAGTCCGGAGAGAGTCTACCAATAGTCGAAGTCGGAGATGAAGCCCGGCTCCCGTAGGAGTCCGGGCGGAGTCCACCTGCAATTAAAGTTAGGGGCGAAGTCTGGCTCCCGTAGGAGTCCGGATGAAGTTTACCGGCAGTCGAAGTCGGAGATGAAGCCCGGCTCCCGTAGGAGTCTGGGCGAAGTCCACCTGCAATTAAAGTCAGGGGCGAAGTCTGGCTCCCGTAGGAGTCTGGATGAAGTCTGCTTGCAGTAGAAGCCGGGGACGAAGTCCGGCTCCCATAGGATTCCGGATGAAGTCTGCTTGCAGTAGAAGCCGGGGATGAAGTCTGGCTCCTGTAGGAGTCCGGACGCAGTTCACTTGCAATTGGCGTCGGGGGCGAAGTCCGGCTCCCGTAGGAGTCCGGATGAAGTCTGCTAGCAGTCGATCGTCATGAAAATTTGGGTGGAGTCCGTCCGTCGCGAAGAATCCGGTCGACGCTAGTGGGGGCTTATCCGTCAGCAAAACTTGGGAGTGTTGCGGGGGCTCGGCCGCCCGAGAGATTTGAAGAGACGTCGTCGGAGGTCGAAAGTCGGTTGGATCCCCGAAGGGTCACTCCCGTCACGAACTTCGACTGGGGGGTATTTTATACCCAACACCAGTCCCCCTACTTTCGAGTTCGAATTTCGAATGAAGGAAGTACAGAAAAATTTTTACAGCCGAAGTTGTCCCCTCGAATCCTGTGCACGATCGCCCCCAGATATTTTGACATTAAATGCACGCGTACTGGAGTCTTTTCGAATCGGGGCGATTCGAAGGGACCTTTCGAAATTCTCGCTGGTACGTTGGCCCAGGTATGGTGCAATAATGGCTCCGTCAGCTGTCAGCCGCTTTTTGCCGCCTGCCGTGGCGAGTGGGACACGTGTCGAGCGCGGGTCGGCCTGGGGGGATTCGTGATCATTATGGCGCCGGATCTCAAGGTCTATTTAAACCCGCCCTTCCGCCTTTAGGGGCCCTATTCCACCTGAAAGTTCTATCGATGTCCGCCTTTTCTTCGAGAGCCGTGACCCTCTTTGGCGTCTTCCTTGGCCCTAGGCATCCTTCGAGTCATCCCTGTCCTCACCTCTCTGCATCCTTCAGAGCGATCTAGGTTAGTCCCGGAATCTTTATTTTTCTTCTTGCCATTTAGGGGCCTTTTCCCCTCCATTTTCTTCTGTCGCACTCCTCTGGTTTGGCCTCCCGCAACCCCTCGTCCCTTGTCCCGCCTGATTTCTTCGGGATCTTTAGGGTCTTCGTTTGAAATATCTTCCGGCACTTCCGTCTCTAGTGGTTCCAGGAGTTTGTCCACCTCAGCCCCCCAAGACCTCCAAACTGTAGACGAACCCATATCCGGGGCTGGGCCTCGCTCGATTTTTGCGTCGGATGCCATTCCCTGCTCCCTGACTCTGGATGAACTCCTACTGATAAGGGTTCAGTATGGAGTTCCTCCAGAGTACGATCTGGAGCTTCCTGGCCCCTCCGACTGGGCTAGCACTCCCCCACCTGATCGTTTCTGTCTGTATCAGGAGGCCTTCCATGCCGGACTCCGGCTTCCGCTTTCGTCCTTTGTCGTCGCCCTTTTCCGCTTCTTAGATATTTCTTTAGCTTCAGTTGCTCCAAATTTCTTTAGGTTTTTGATAGGGTTCCTCTCCCTTTGCCACGTAGTCGAAGTTCAGCCATCCCTTTCTTTGTTTAAGCATTTTTATACCTTCAAGCGTCACCCTTCGGCGAAGGACTGATGGTATTTCTCTCCCCAATTTGGCAAGAAGGGGTTGCTGAAAGGTGCTCCCTCTTCAATCCATAACTGGAAGGAAAAGTACCTCTTCGTCCACTGCCCGACTTTGAGGCTGGGCCTGCCCCCTTAGGGCTCTCTGAGGGATTCTGTCCGTCGGGCTCCCAGCCTGGGGGAGGACGACCTTCAGGCCGCCCGGAAGCTTCTTGACTATTCCGCTCCTTCCCTTCCCAACCTTCTGAAGGAGCAATTCCTGTTCAACATCGGCTTGAGCCCCCAGGATCCTGCGAGTATTCCATCTTTTCTTTTCTCTTCTTTTCTTCCGTCCTTCTTCTTTTTCTTTCTCCTTTTTTTTTCTTCTTCTCTTTCATTTTTTTTTCTTTTTTTTTTTTTGCATGTCACTTCTTTCTTTTTCACTCCATCGCTGATTTTTGATTTGATTTTTTTTTTTTGCAGGAATGGACGCCGAAGCAGCACGGATGCTCGCCAGGGGCCTCAAGGCCCACAAAAGGAAAGGCGCCGCGGCCTTCGGATCAGCAAAGAAAGCTAGAGTGGAGGAGACGAGCTTCGCCGCGCTGGTCCAGGTGGCCCCCGCGGTCGACATTCCTTCGGACGTCGAACCATCGGCTCCCCGGGCCTCTTCAAGGGGTCCCCCCACTGGGGCTCCCGTTTCGGGGGTCCGTTCCAAGGAGGCGCCCGTAGTCGAGAAGGGGAGGAGAAGGAAGTCGGTGGCCCGCAAGGTGGGCAGCCGCCGAGCCACCGTTGAAGAGTCCCTTGGTTCCGAAGGAGAATCGAGGGAGAATCCCTTTAATGACAGGGACCTGATAAAGCGGCTGATTGACGGCTGCATCCTGCCCGAGATCATCGAGAGGATTGATCGCGCCGATCCTGAGCAGCGAGTTTGAGACTCCCTGGGGTCCTTTCTCGAGGTAAACAGATTCACCTTCCCCCCTCTCTTCATTCTTTCATTCTGACCTCCTTGCTGCCCTTGCAGATCGGGCACCAACTCCTTGCCAATATCGAGGCGACGAATCGGGCGAGGAGGGATGCCATCCAGGCAGAGGAGAGTCACCAGGCAAGAATCACCCATCTCGAAGAGAAGGTAGCCGAGGTAGTCGCCCTCCAAGAGACCCTGGAGAGAGAAAAATAGGCCCAGGAGGAAGAGAAGCAAACCTCGGAGGAGACGGTGAAGAAGGCGGAGGCCGAGGTCGCCAATTTGGCAGAGCAGATTCTGGTCCTGGTCTTGGAGGCCAGGGCTCTTACGGTGGAGGAGTTCAAAGCCTCTGCGGAGATGAGGGACCTGAACGTCAAGTTCGGCCAAGAAGCATTCATCAAGGGATTCGAGCTCTGCCAGGAGAAGGTGGTCAAAAAATTTCCCGAGCTCGATCTCAGTTTCTTGGGTGGGGAGTCTGAAGATGAGGCCGGTCCCTCTCCTGTTGCTACCGCCACCGCAGCCCCCTTCTAGGGACACCGAGCTCCCCAACTCCTACTTCAGAGGTCTGAGACCTCCGACCTTGTATTTTTCTTTTACTGTAATTTTCCTTTCCTTTTTGTCTTTAAGAAACATCCAATCAATAAAGTTGAATTTCTCATCGTGGATGGCTTCTCCTCTCTTCCCTCCTCCTCCTTTTTTGTTTTTTTCTTTCTGCAATGGGACGCGCCTCGATGCTTTTGTCTCCCGATGGCAGTGTCCTGCTGTAGCGCTTTCCCTGCCCCAGGGGATTCCACTGAAGTCCACAATCCGGCGGCTGAGGAAGGAAGTTCTTCATTTGACAAAAAAGTCGAAGAGGATGGAAGGTGAGCTTCACAGGTTGAGGGAGAGTCACTCTGAAGCCACCGCGGAGGCCACCCACTTTCGGAACCTCCATGTGAAGGGGATCATGGAGTACAGTCGGAGAAAGGCAAACTTCGAGAGGAAGCTCGAGGAACACAGGAAGTGCGCCAGCGATCGAATTTGGGCTCAAGCTGCCAAGATTAGTTCTCTCAGAGTGGAGCTGTCGGCTGCCCAGGAGAGGATTGGCCAGTTGGAAGGAAGTTCATCCCGGCTCTTGACTCGGGCCGACGGTGACCGGGAGTGGTAGAAGAAGGTCTCCGACCTCCAGCAACAGCTCCAGGATACCGAGGCGAGCTATGATGCGTACCGGGCTGGCTGGCGCAAGCAGGTGGATGAATACAAGCGGAGGCTCAGGATGGCGACCGATGAGGTTGCCCGCCTTCGAAGGCAGCTAGCTGAGAGGGCTCAATCTGCTTCCGCTCGGGATTCCGATGAACTCCAATCCCTGAGAAGGACCGCAGAAGAACTATCCATCGCTCTTGGGGAGGGAAAGGCCGAGCTGCAGCAATTGAAGATCTAGCTGGTGTATGAGCAGCGGGCGGTCAAGGATGCAGAGGCAGAATCCGAGGTCTTGAGAAAGAGACGTCGAGAGGCGAAGAACGAAAGCCAGCGACTTCATCGGATGTTCCAGGACATGCTGCTGAAAAAGAGAGAGCTAGAAGAAGAAGTTGAAAATCTGAGGTAGTCCTTGATAAGGAGTGAAGCAGATAATTCGAGGTCGGAAGGAGCAGAGCTTCCCTAGGGCTCTTTTTGGCCTTCCATCTTTCCATGTATACATTTTCTCCTTTGTTGTTTTGTTTTGTTCTTGTGGTTCTGCTTTTCTTCCTTTAGCCTTCTGGGCTTCGTGGTGTATATTTCACAAATAAAATAAAAAAGAGATTTTGTGTTACCTCGTCCACGTACTGTATTAAATTATCGTCCGCCGAACTTCTTTTGTCTTTTGACTTGTTCGACGTCGATGTCGTTTGGAGGTGCCCAGTCGTTGCCATGCTGATTTGCTTTTCTTATCGTCCATGGTCGTAGGCTCGAGCTTGGTGGTCCGAACTCCGCATTACCTCGAAGGGGTCATTATTTTCTTGACCTATGTCGAGAGCCTTCTTAGAGACTGGGGATGTTTGATAGAAACTTTCTATCTTTGTTGAGACGAGGTTCTCTGGGTCTTTGGTGTGGTTTATTTTTCATCTGTTGTCGATGTAATTCATTGCTTTCCTTTTTAATTTTCCTCCTTTTTTTCGAGTGAGGATCCTCCCCTTACTTTTTGTGGGGTCGCGTAGAAGTGTAGAGGTGCCATTGAGGGGACTTTTCCCTTTATCCAATTTTATTGGACAGTCGGGTTTTTGTCATCGTCAGGATGAGGTTCTCCTTCTGTTCTTGACGTAGTCGATCTCAGCTCAGGTTAGGATGAGGTTCTCCTCCTGTTCCCAACTGGGCTGCGGGGGCACATAAGGGTCGTTGCAAGGGCCTTTTCCTCCATCCGGTCTAAAAGAATCGGGCCTTCGACTTTGCTCATGTCAGGACGAGGTTCTCCTCCTGTTCCTAACATGGCTGTGGGGGCACATTAGGGCGTTGTAGGGCCTCTCCCCCCATCTGATCTAAAAGAACCGAGCCTTCAACTTTGCTCATGCTAGGATGAGGTTCTCCTCCTATTCCTAACATGGCTGTGGGGGCACATAAGGGCGTTGTAAGGCCTCTCCCCCCATCTGGTCTAAAAGAATCGGGCCTTCAACTTTGCTCATGCTAGGAAGAGGTTCTCCTCCTGTTTCTAACATGGCTGTGGGGGCACATAAGGGCGTTGTAAGGCCTCTCCCCCCATTCGGTCTAAAAGAACCGGGCCTTTGACTTTGCTCATGTCAGGATGAGGTTCTCCTCCTGTTCCTAACATGGCCATGGGGGCATTTAAGGGTCGTTATATGGGCCTCTCCCCTGCTCTGATCTTAAAATAATCGGACTTTCATTTTGCTCATGTTAGGATGAGATTCTCCTCCTGTTCCTAACATGACCACGGGGGCACTTAAGGGCCGTTATATAGGCCTCTCCCCCGATCCGATCTTAAAATAATCAGACTTTCATTTTGCTCATGCTAGGACGAGGTTCTCCTTCTGTTCCTCACATGACCTTGTTTTGATTGTTTGAAGGGGTTATCCCCAGTCGTAACAAGTCCATGCCAAAAGGAAAAGATATACAAAGTCGAAAGGAATTTTGATTCAAAGCAAAGTCATTAGTAATACATTTATAGGTTTTTCAAATCCCATGGTCGTGGAAGGTCTGCTCCTCCTTGAGGTTCTTGAGGTCCTCCGATGACGGAGTTGATGGTCCTGATTGGGGGCCGATCTCCGGGCTGCTCTTCCCTCCTCGGCGGTTCAGGTTGCGGCAGGGCCCTTGGAAGTAGGGTCGGAGCCTCCGGGCTGCAATCAACAGGGCGTAAGTTAGTTTCTCTAATTTAGTATACCTGGTTTCGGCATCTCTCAATGCACGACTGACGTAGTAGATCAGTCATTGAATTTTTGCCTCTTCCTTAACGAGGACTGCTGCAAGAGCCATAGGGGAGACCGCCAGGTACAAAAACAGCTCCTCTCCAGGTTCGGACTTCGCCAACAACGGAGGCGAGCTGAGGTAGCTCTTCAGCTCTTCAAATGCCTGTTGGCACTCGGGGGTCCAGCAGAAGTCCTTCGACCGCTTGAGGGTTTGGAAGAAGGGTAGGCACCGTTCGGCCGACCTTGCGATGAAGCGATTCAGGGCTGCTACCCTCCCTGTAAGGCGCTGAACTTCCTTTATCGACTTCGGGGCGGCCATCTCCTGGATGGCGCGAATTTTCTCCAAATTGGCTTCAATTCCGTGCCCCGATACCATGAAGCCCAGAAACTTTCCTGAGGCACTCCGAAAGAACATTTAGTCGGGTTCAGCTTCATCATATATTTTCAGAGGGCACCGAAGGTCTCCTCGAGGTCGGCGACATGGTTCATGGAAGATTTGCTTTTCACGAGCATGTCGTCCACGTAGACCTCCATGTTGCGGCCGATCTGCTCCTTGAAGATTTTGTTTACCAGCCGCTGATAAGTCGCACCTACATTTTTGAGGCCGAATGGCATGATCCTGTAACAGTAAAGGCCACGGTTAGTAATGAAAGCAGTCTTTTCTTCGTGTTTCGGTGCCATCCTGATTTGGTTATAGCCGAAGAATGCATCCATAAAGGTGAGAAGCTCATGGCCCGAGGTCGCATCCACCAGTTGATCAATTCTGGACAGAGGGTAGCTGTCCTTTGGGCAGGCTTTATTCAGATTTTTGAAGTCTATACACATCCTCCACTTGCCATTTGCCTTTTTGACTAGGACGACGTTGGAAATCCAATCAGGGTAATTGACTTCTCTAATGAATCCGACTTTCAGGAGTTTGTCCACTTCCTCGGCTATCGCTTTCTGCCTCTCTGGTGCATGACCTCAGATTTTTTCTTTCGTCGGTCGATGCTTTGGATCGACGGCCAGACGGTGCTCCATGACTTTCGTGTCAATCCCCGGCATGTCTGCTGGAACCCAAGCGAAAACGTCCGTATTCTTTCATAGAAAATCGATGAGATGCGTCCGCACCTCTTCCCCCAGGTTGGAGCCGATCATCACCACATGCTCCGCATGTTGGGAAATGTGTCCCAAAAAGCCAATCGTCAAGCTGTTGACGGTTGAGCAACCAAGTATTGTAATTGATTTGTTAATAAATAAAATATATTTGGCATCTTCATCATAAGCTTTCATCTTCTAATGAACTCCGTTGTTATGATGAAGTCCTTAGGACTATTTAGATTCGATAAAGAGAGGATTTATCGATTAGTCCTTAAAACTGTTCACGATCAAATGATAGGCTGTTAATAAGGACGACAGCTTCTATCGAGCATAGGTCGCTGTAGGCCATATGGGTTGGTTGTCCTCTTAACCAAAGAGTGTGGAGACACTGGTATGGCATACAGGTGAGATGTAAGGGTACATCATCATTGAACGTGACCAATTCCAGAGCATTCTGCTGTCGAGAATGTCTCTGATGGGATATAGGTATAAGTGTCCCTTAGACTTGAGATCGCCTCAGTGACTTGCAAGCAACTCACTGTGCTTTGGTACTGGACTAACTGAATTTCTAAATCAGGAACGGAAGGCTTCTGGGCACAGTCAAGTACTTGTGAAGTCAGAGTGTGATCGAGATGGGATTGACCACTCCAAGAGTTGGAGAAGAATGAGTCGCTGTATTTCAATTTAGCAAAACCTTGGCCAGGGTAATCCGTTAGATGGATTTGATATTTTGAAATACAATGTGGACAACCTGATCAGAGTTGACAGTTGAACTCTGGGGTGTCCTATGATCATTTTGGTCAAGGGGATGAATTATATGAAAACTATATCCGCATGGGTTCTAAGGATGTTGTTCTACACATTCGACCTATTCGATCGTCGAGTACCATAGCTAGATGGTCACTTTGATTGGTATAAGAATTTGTTCCTATGATACCGGCTTAGGTTCGGACCTATGAGGTCACACACATTAGAGTTCATGATCCGATCAGATGGTTGATCAACGATTAAGAATCATTCTAGGGTTAAATGATCAATACGATTGACATTTAACCCAGTGCAAGTGTTGCAGGAGGATCTATTAGCAATTTGATTGCTGATTGGCTTAATTTGATTAAGCCAATGGACTGAGATCAAGTCTAATTAAATATAATTTAATTAGATTTGGTTTGGGCTTGATTGGATCAAGTCCAATTGGTTTATTGGATAAGCCAAGTGCAAGAAAAAACTAGTCCTAGTTCAACTAGGATTTGGGTCAATCTAATTTCTAATTTGATTAGAAAATTAAATCAGATTTAAATCTAATTTAATCTGATTAAATTAGGTTCTTAATTAGGTTAAGACCTATTTTAATTGGGTTGATCTAATTTTGATTTGATTTAGTTTGGGAAACCAAATTAAAACAAGTCATAAGACAGAATCCTAGTAAGACTAGGATTCCACCTTACGCCACATAATCCTTCTCCACGCCCTCTCTCTTATTCAATGCCAATCTCCACTTATTTTGTGCAACAAAAGCCCTCTCCCAGATCTCTCCCACGTTCACAAAAGGTCTCCTCTCTTCTTTCTTACATGGAAGGTGGTTTGGATCAAATCTAAAAGGAATAAGTTTGGATTTCGAATTCTATGAGATAGAGTTTTAGAAATCCAAAACTTTTTCAATTTTGCACCGAATTTATCCAAATTTTTTTTGAAATTTTCATGGCTTTTAGGGTATATATTGTGCACCCTTTTCTAGTGATCCATGCATAAAAATATGAAGGAGGTACTCAAGAGTTGGGCGTCCCTTAACTTGCCATGTTTGGATAAGCCTTGACTAGGTGTTTGACCTAGACAAGGACTCTATCATATCTCTCTATATAAGATGAGTTTCTTCATGAAATTTAAGAAAAAGTCATAGATTTGAGAGACCTTTATGCCATCCAAAAATCAAAGTGAAATACCTTTGGGTCGTGGAGATATAAAAGATGCAAGTTTGGGTGTCTAGAGAGAAAAACGTGAAGAAGAAGAGGGTCTTCTTCTAGGGTTTTTGTTTTCATATCTTTCCTCCCTCCATCTTGAGTTTCCTAAGAGTGTTTCAGATCTGAAACTCCTCCTTCTACTTTTCATCTTTGGAAGAGTCCAAATCAAGAAGAAGGAGGCACCTGATCAACCATCAAAGAAGGATCAGCGCAGTACTAGCATACTATGCTAATTTCCTGAAGCAGGACTTCTGATCGAGATTCGTGAGCTCGTGTGGATGACTCCTAGAGGTCGGACACGTGTGCGGCTTGCAACATCATCCTCAAGCCCAGATCAACAAGGTTAGAATGTCTAACTTGCAAGGTAATAGATCTGATCTATTGTTTAATACATACATTAGATGTAGTATAGAAACATGTTGATATGATCAACATGTAGTTCATGCTATATTTATATATTTTAATTTCTGATTTAATACTATGTAATAATCATGTAATAGGATCTTAGATCTAAGAATTTTCTAATTTTAAAAAATAAATTTTGATTTATTTTAGTCTTCCGCTGTATGATCTTGAAAAGTTTCAAGATCTAACCCTGAAACCCTAGATAAGGTTCCTTCAATTGGTATCAGAGCCTAGGTTCTTTATTACATGATTATTTATACATGCTTAGATTATTTTTTAGATTAGATCTAATTTATAATCTGATTATTAAATCTAAAATTAAAATTTTAGATCAATCACAAACTGTAAGGTTGTCCTGCTATAAGGTTTACCCCTTACAGTGCAAAGGTTGTCCTAGTTTGTGTAGATCTATCTTTAATCATAAATTTGTTAGATATGATCTAGATTAAATTTATAATTTATTAGATTTAAAAGATATTTAAATCTAAAATAAAATCTCTTTGTTAATAATTTTTGTGCAAAGAAATTGTTTAAAGTTGAAATTATTTCAATTACATGAACCTGTTTAGATTAGATCTAAAGTAGTTTCATGTTTATTTCACTTGCATCTTGATTATGAATCAAACATGCAATATGGTTGGTAGAATCATATTGTAAAATTGTTTTACAAATATGAAAATTATTTTTTGAAAAGCCAAACCCAACCCTCAGCCCAAAACTTAATTAAGAATTAAGAAGTTATTAGAATAGGTTCTAGGATTGTGAATTGAAAAACCTAAGACACAAACCAT
Source organism: Elaeis guineensis (assembly GCF_000442705.2). Lineage (NCBI taxonomy): Eukaryota > Viridiplantae > Streptophyta > Magnoliopsida > Arecales > Arecaceae > Elaeis > Elaeis guineensis. The sequence goes on from NC_025997.2 coordinate 42,411,139, forward strand.
AACACATTGGGTTAATGGGTTAGCGGGAATTAGGTCCATTAATTGGGTTAGACCTATGGTTAGATTGAAGATGGACTTAATTAGAGAATTGACTAAATCTAATCAATTGTTGTCTTAGATTAGGTCAAGGATTCTCTAGATCAATTACAATAGTTGTAGTTGGTCAAGTCCATATCTTTAACGAGAACCAAATGGTCTTGATTCTTGGCTAAGCGGTCTAGCACGAACTGTTAGGTTGATCTAATCGAAACTAATTAAACCAGTTGGTGTCTAAGGTAAACCAGACCGGTGGTTTTTAATTGGGAGCCCGCTTACCTGGCCATTTCTGATGGTGTCTAAGGCAAGCTTTGGCAGACCCTCCCACTGATCGAACTTACCTGGCCTCTTGGTGAAATTATATTTTGATCGGATCACTTGACTATTCAAGCTGACCCACGTCAGCTAGGTAAATCAGTGTGACTGATTTAGGTGCTCCTAGACCAGTCCTGGTCTCCCTTAAGCTGACTTGGTGAAGCCAGTGGGAGGATCATGATAAGCTGGTTCATCTGACTTCATCCTCTATATTATTTAAATCCTCTAAAATTATTAGGTCCTTAAAATGATAAAGTTATGGAGATAACTGAATCATAGCCTCCCATTAAGGTGTTTGATAATGAGTCCATTAACTCAATAATCATTGCAGACCCAAAGGCCTGGTGCTTGTTGACTAATGGAATTATCACTCATCATATGATGACTTGAAAGTGTCTCTCTAATGGTGGTTAGGTGAGCCAACCAAAGTTGGGCTTAATCATTCGTTGGTTAGATACACCATGTATGATCATGTTAATGGTTGGACCTAACTGGATCCTTACAGTGGAGGCCAAAGCCTACTGATTAGGTTTCTGGGGCAAAATTAAAATTACTAAAAATTATTTAGAGAAACAATTGGTTATGAACCTACCCCTAGATGTACATGGGTTGGCCAACCAAAGTTGGGCTTGTGTGCAGTCTAAGTGGATTCTAGTACCCGCTAAGGAATTAGAGTAATTCCTCGAATTGAAGGTAGAGGCTACCAATTCGAATAAAATAGTGGGAGAAACCTTTTGATTAAAGTCCAAATCTTTAGATTTAATGAATCAATTACTAATTAGGTTATGGTTCTCCTTTGTATAAATATGGCCACTTCCCTATCGCTCTGATCATTGTTGGACAATGATAAGTTGGTGGGACCCAACTTCGATAGCTGGTACCGAAAGTTGAAGATAGTCCTGGAGCATGAACGGATCCTATATGTGATAATGGATCTTGCACCTGAGGAGCCAGCTGTCAATGCACGTGGAACAGTCAGAGACACTTACCAGAAGTGGCTCAGTGACCGGACCACGGTGCGCTGTATCATGCTAGCTATCATGAGCGACGAGTTCAGTCGCAGATTCGAGACGGCTCAGCCAAAGGACATGCTTCAAGTGTTGGAGGATACCTTTGGCACACCCGATGACGTAGAGAGGCACAAGACTAGTTGTGCCATCTTCAATGCCAAAATACGGGATGGTGCCTCTGTCACTGATCATGTATTGTACATGATCGAGCTGATGGAAAGATTGAGCAAGCTCGGCTTTCCCTTGCATGAGCAGCTTGGGAAAGATGCAATACTGAACTCGCTGCCCAAGTCTTATCTCCCATTCCTCACTCATTATAGAATGACAAAGCCTGAAGAGAACTACCATGGGTTACTGGGGTTGCTTCAGAACTTTGAGAAGGATCACTAACTCCTTAAGGAGTCGGTGAACTTAGTGGGAGGTTCGTCTTCTGGTTCTCGACCTTTTAAGAAAGGAAAGAAGAACAAGAAGAAGAAAGTGAAGAAAGTGCAAGTTCAGGCTGGGACATCAGTGCAGAGCCAGACCAAAAAGATCAAGCCTGATAAGAGTCTATTCTACTGGCAAGCACCCTAGATTAGATAGTGTGTCAGATATCTACTTATGGCACTGTAGGCTAGGTCATATAAACAAGAACAGAATAAACAGGTTGACTCAAGAGGGAATCCTCGAAGTTAGTGATTGTGAATCACTTCCAACCTGTGAGTCCTGTCTTCTTGGTAAAATGATCAAGTCACCTTTTATTGGAAAAGATGAGAGAGCTACTGAGCTCTTGAGCCTAGTACATACTGATGTATGCGGGCCCATGAGCACCAATGCTAGAGGTGGATATTTCTACTTCATAACTTTCAAAGATGATCTATCCCGATATGGATATGTCTATCTGATGAAACATAAGTCGGATTCATTTGAAATGTTTAAACGATTCCGAAGTGAAGTAGAAAAACAAACTGAGAAGAGTATTAAAACTCTTCGATCTGATCGAGGAGGAGAATACCTTTCTAGTGAGTTTCTCACATATCTAAGAGAGAATGGGATTCTCTCCCAATGGACTCCTCTAGGAACACCACAGCATAATGGTGTGTCTGAAAGGAGGAATCGGACTCTGTTAGACATGGTCCGATCCATGATGGGTTTTGCTAGCTTGCCGATATCCTTCTGGAGATATGCACTCGAATCGGCCAGTTATCTGTTAAATAGGGTTCCAAGTAAGTCTGTAATTAAGACTCCATATGAGATATGGACGGGATGTAAGCCAGCACTTTCACACCTTAGGGTCTGGGGGTGCCCGACCTATGTCAAACGATTAGTCACAAACAAACTTGGACCTAGGTCTGACAAATGCTCATTCATAGGGTACCCCAAAGAGACAAAAGAATATTTTTTCTACCATGCTGATGAACAAAAGGTGTTCGTCAGCCTTAAGGCAATCTTTTTAGAAAAGGAGTTCCTTGGCGAAGGAACCGTTGCCTCTAAGATTGAACTTGATGAAGTTCAACAGGTAGAAGGACCGACACCAATAGCTGAACCTGAGTCTGATATGATTAGATCATATTCGGAGCCCAATGTACCTGCACCATTAAGGCGATCCGGTAGAGTACCACGTCAGCCGGACAGATACTACGGTTTCTAGGTCCGGGACGGTGATCCCATCGAACTTGATGATAATAATGAAGATTCGATCACCTATATGGATGCAATGCAGAGATCTGATTCCGAGAAATGATTTGAAGCCATGAAATCTGAAATGGAGTCCATGAAGGTCAATGATGTATGGACATTGGTTGACCCACCTGAAGGGGTTAAACCCATTGGGTGTAAATTGGTCTTCAAAAGGAAGAGGGGCGCAGACGAAAAGGTGGAGACCTATAAAGCCCGTCTGGTTGTCAAAGGGTATCGTCAACATTATGGTATTGACTATGATGAGATATTTTCTCCTGTGGCAATGCTCAAATCCATTCGGATAATGCTTGCAATAGCTGCCCATCTGGATTATGAGATCTGACAGATGGATGTAAAGACAGCTTTCCTGAATGGAGAGCTGACCGAAGAGGTATATATGATACAACCTGAGGGGTTTACATCCATAGATGAGTCCAAGGTGTGCAAGCTTCAGAGATCCATTTATGGATTGAAGCAAGCTTCTCGGAGTTGGAACATGCATTTTGATAAGGTGATCAAAAAGTATGGCTTCATTAAGAATGGAGAAGAGCCTTGCATCTATAAATGGGCAAATAGTCCAGTTGTGGTATTCCTTGTCTGGTACGTGGATGACATTCTCTTAATCGGGAATGACATCCCCGCACTATAGGGAATAAAAGTTTGGTTATCATCACAGTTCTCCATGAAGGACTTGGGTGAAGCATCCTACATCTTAGGGATGAAGATCTATAGGGATAGATCTAAAAGGATGCTTGGGTTATCCCAGTCCATGTACATAGACACTGTGCTGAAGAGGTTCAGCATGGAGAATTCCAAGAAGGGCTATCTACCGATAGGCCATGGAATTTCTCTCTCTAAGAAGGATTGTCCGACAACTCCTGAAGAGAGAGAGCGTATAAGTAGAGTCCCATATGCTTCAGCCCTGGGATCTATCATATACGCCATGACATGTACAAGACCAGATGTGGCATACTCACTAGGAGTAGTGAGTAGATACCAATCTGATCCTGGAGAAAATCACTGGAAAGTGGTTAAAGCCATCCTTAAGTATTTGAGAAATACTAAAGACCAAAGGTTGGTTTATGGCGAGTCAGATCTGAAACTTGTGGGGTTCACAGACTCTAGCTTTCAATCTGACCATGATGACAGCAGGAGCGTGTCGGGTTATATTTTTACTCTGAATGGTGGAGCCATCTGCTGGAAGAGTTTCAAGCAACATACTATGACAGACTCTGTTTGTGAAGCGGAGTACATCGCAGCATCGGATGTCGCGAAAGAAGCTGTGTGGCTGAGGAAATTCATCAACGAGCTCGGAGTAGCACCCTCCGTCGATGGTCCAGTCCTGCTCTACTGCAACAGCACTGGTGCCATAGCTCAGGTGAAGGAACCCAAAGCACATCAGCGGACGAAGCACATTTTACACCGCTTCCACCTGGTCTAAGAGATCGTGGATCGAGGTGACGTCGACCTTCAGAAGATCGACAAAAAAGAGAACCTGGCCAACCCCTTTACTAAAGCCCTGGCGATAAAGGAGTTCGACAACCACAAGTCGAAGATGGGTATTAGATACTGTGCCAAGTGGCTTTAGGACAAGTGGGAGTTGTTGAGAAATGTGTCCCAAAAAGCCAATCGTCAAGCTGTTGACGGTTGAGCAACCAAGTATTGTAATTGATTTGTTAATAAATAAAATATATTTGGCATCTTCATCATAAGCTTTCATCTTCTAATGAACTCCGTTGTTATGATGAAGTCCTTAGGACTATTTAGATTCGATAAAGAGAGGATTTATCGATTAGTCCTTAAAACTGTTCACGACCAAATGATAGGCTGTTAATAAGGACGACAGCTTCTATCGAGCATAGGTCACTGTAGGCCATATGGGTTGGTTGTCCTCTTAACCAAAGAGTGTGAAGACACTGGTATGGCATACAGGTGAGATGTAAGGGTACATCATCATTGAACGTGACCAACTCCAGAGCATTCTGCTGTCGAGAATGTCTCTGATGGGATATAGGTATAAGTGTCCCTTAGACTTGAGATCGCCTCAGTGACTTGCAAGCAACTAATTGTGCTTTGGTACTGGACTAACTGAATTTTAATTCAGAGACGGAAGGCTTCTGGGCACAGTCAAGTACTTGCGAAGTCAGAGTGTGATCGAGATGGGATTGACCACTCCAAGAGTTGGAGAAGAATGAGTCGCTGTATTTCAATTTAGCAAAACCTTAGCCAGGGTAATCCATTAGATGGATTTGATATTTTGAAATACAATGTGGACAACCTGATCAGAGTTGACAGTTGAACTCTGGGGTGTCCTATGATCATTTTGGTCAAGGGGATGAATTATATGAAAACTATATCCGCATGGGTTCTAAGGATGTTGTTCTACACATTCGACCTATCCGATCGTCGGATACCATTGCTAGATGGTCACTTTGATTGGTATAGGAATTTATTCCTATACTACCAGCTTAGGTTTGGACCTATGAGGTCACACATATTAGAGTTCATGATCCGATCAGATGGTTGATCAACGATTAAGAATCGTTCTAGGGTTAAATGATCAATACGATTGACATTTAACCCAGTGCAAGTGTTGCAGGAGGATCTATTAGCAATTCGATTGCTGATTGGCTTAATTTGATTAAGCCAATGAGCTGAGATTAAGTCTAATTAAATATAATTTAATTAAATTTGGTTTAGACTTGATTGGATCAAGTCCAATTGGTTTATTGGATAAGCCAAGTGCAAAGAAAAACTAGTCCTAGTTCAACTAGGACTTGGGTCAATCTAATTTCTAATTTGATTAGAAAATTAAATCAGATTTAAATCTAATTTAATCTGATTAAATTAGGTTATTAATTAGGTTAAGACCTATTTTAATTAGGTTGATCTAATTTTGATTTGATTTAGTTTGGGAAACCAAATTAAAATAAGTCATAAGACAGAATCCTAGTAAGACTAGGATTCCACCTTGCGCCACATAATCCTTCTCCACGCCCTCTCTCTTATTCAACGCCAATCTCTACTTATTTTGTGTGACAAAAGCCCTCTCCCAGATCTCTCCCACGTTCACAAAAGGTCTCCTCTCTTCTTTCTTACATGGAAGGTGGTTTGGATCAAATCTAAAAGGAATAAGTTTGGATTTCGAATTCTATGAGATAGAGTTTTAGAAATCCAAAACTCTTTCAATTTTGCACCAAATTTATCCAAATTTTTTTTGAAATTTTTGTGGCTTTTAGGGTATATATTATGCACCCTTTTCTGGTGATCCATGCATGAAAATATGAAGGAGGTGCTCAAGAGTTGGGCATCCCTTAACTTGCCATGTTTGGATAAGCCTTGACTAGGTGTTTGACCTAGACAAAGACTCTATCATATCTCTCTATATAAGACTAGTTTTTTTTTGAAATTTAAGAGAACATCAGAGATTTGAGAGACCTTTGTGTCATCCAAAAATTAGAGAGAAATACCTTTGGGTCATGGAGATATAAAAGATGCAAGTTTGGGTGTCTAGAGAGAAAAACGTGAAGAAGAAGAGGGTCTTCTTCTAAGGTTTTTGTTTTCATATCTTTCCTCCCTCCATCTTGAGTTTCCTGAGAGCGTCTCAGATCTGAAACTCCTCCTTCTACTTTCCATCTTTAGAAGAGTCCAAATCAAGAAGAAGGAGGCCCTGATCAACCATCAAAGAAGGATCAGTGCAGTACTAGCATCCTGTGCTGATTTCCTGAAGTAGGACTTCTGATCGAGATTCGTGGACTCGTGTGGATGACTCCTGAAGGCCGGATGCGTGTGCGGCTTGCAACATCATCCTCAAGCCCAGATCAACAAGGTTAGAACATCTAACTTGCAAGATAATAGATCTGATCTATTGTTTAATACATACATTAGATGTAGTATAGAAACATGTTGATATGATCAACATGTAGTTCATGCTATATTTATATATTTTAATTTTTGATTTAATGCTATGTAATAATCATGTAATAGGATCTTAGATCTAGAGATTTTTTGATTTTAGAAAATAAATTTTGATTTATTTTTAGTCTTCCGCTGTATGATCTTGAAAAAAGTTTCAAGATCTAACCCTGAAACCCTAGATA